>NW_027513333.1:112858-220419 GCF_048772815.1 Callospermophilus lateralis | reverse complement strand
GCTTTTCCACAGTCTGTGCCTAGGGCTACTTGAAGAGGAAACAAACCATAGAGACAAAACTGAGAACTCCTTTATTTTGTCAAGTTTCAAAGAGCTACTACAATCCATGTTGGATTTAGAGTTCCAAATTCATCTATCTATACAGGAGAGAACAGAGGGAAACCTAAATATAAAAACTGCTACTATAGACGAACACTTCAACCTAGAAGAACAAAATTTGGTGAGCCAAGTGGGATTTGTGTACTGATCATTACCACCAAGTATCATCAAGATTGGCTGAAAAAATATTTGCTGGTGTTTCGGAAACTTGTAATTTCTTAGAAGCTTGGCAAAACCTCTCAATGAAAGTGCTTTTCCACAGTCTGTGCCTAGGGCTACTTGAAGAGGAAACAAACCATAGAGACAAAACTGAGAACTCCTTTATTTTGTCAAGTTTCAAAGAGCTACTACAATCCATGTTGGATTTAGAGTTCCAAATTCATCTATCTATACAGGAGAGAACAGAGGGAAACCTAAATATAAAAACTGCTACTATAGACGAACACTTCAACCTAGAAGAACAAAATTTGGTGAGCCAAGTGGGATTTGTGTACTGATCATTACCACCAAGTATCATCAAGATTGGCTGAAAAAATATTTGCTTGTGTTTCGGAATCTTGTAATTTCTTAGAAGCTTGGCAACCCCTCTCAATGAAAGTGCTTTTCCACAGTCTGTGCCTAGGGCTACTTGAAGAGGAAACAAACCATAGAGACAAAACTGAGAACTCCTTTATTTTGTCAAGTTTCAAAGAGCTACTACAATCCATGTTGGATTTAGAGTTCCAAATTCATCTATCTATACAGGAGAGAACAGAGGGAAACCTAAATATAAAAACTGCTACTATAGACGAACACTTCAACCTAGAAGAACAAAATTTGGTGAGCCAAGTGGGATTTGTGTACTGATCATTACCACCAAGTATCATCAAGATTGGCTGAAAAAATATTTGCTTGTGTTTCGGAAACTTGTAATTTCTTAGAAGCTTGGCAACCCCTCTCAATGAAAGTGCTTTTCCACAGTCTGTGCCTAGGGCTACTTGAAGAGGAAACAAACCATAGAGACAAACCTGAGAACTCTTTTATTTTGTCAAGTTTCAAAGAGCTACTGCAAACCATGTTGGATGTAGAGTTCCAAATTCATCTATCTATATATGAGAGAACAGAGTGAAACCTAAATATAAAAACTGCTACTGTAGACGAACGTTTCATCCTGGAATAACAAAATTTGGTGAGCCAATTGGGATCTGTGTACTCATCATTACCACCAAGTATCATCAACATTGGGTGAAAAAATATTTGCTGGTATTTTGGAAACTCGTTATTTCTTAGAAGCTTGGCAACCCATTTCAATGAAAGTGCTTTCCACAGTCTGTGCCTAGGGCTACTTGAAGAGGAAACAAACCATAGACACAAAACTGAGAACTCCTTTATTTTGTAAAGTTTCATAGAGCTACTACAAACCATGTTGGATTTAGAGTTCCAAATTCATCTATCTATATAGGAGGGAACAGAGGGAAACCTAAATATAAAAACTGCTACTGTAGACGAACGCTTCAACCTAGAAAAACAAAATTTGGTGAGTCAAGTGGGATTTGTGTAATGATCATTAGCAAAAAGTATCATCAAGATTGGGTGAAAAAATATTTGCTGGTATTTCGAAAACTCGTAATTTCTTAGAAGCCTGGCAACCCCTCTCAATGAAAGTGCTTTTCCACAGTGTGTGCCTAGGGATAATTGAAGAGGAAACAATCCATAGATACAAAACTGAGAACTCCTTTATTTTCTCAAGTTTCAAAGAGCTACTACAAACCATGTTGGATTTAGAGTTCCATATTCATCTATCTATACAGGAGAAAACAGAGGGAAACCTAAATATAAAAACTGCTACTGTAGACGAACGCTTCAACCTAGAAGAACAAAATTTGGTGAGCCAAGTGGGATTTGTGTACTGATCATTACCACAAAGTATCATCAAGATTGAGTGAAAAAATATTTGCTGGTATTTTGGAAACTCGTTATTTCTTAGAAGCTTGGCAACCCATCTCAATGAAAGTGCTTCCACAGTCTGTGCCTATTGCTACTTGAAGAGGAAACAAAGTATAGAGACAAAACTGAGAACTCCTGTATTTTGTCAAGTTTCAAAGAGCTACTACAATCCATGTTGGATTTAGAGTTCCAAATTCATCTATCTATATAGGAGAGAACAGAGAGAAACCTGAATAAAAACTGCTACTGTAGACGAACGCTTCAAACTAGAAGATCAAAATTTGGTGAGCCAAGTGGGATTTGTGTACTTATCATTAGCAACAAGTATCATCAAGATTGGGTGAAAAAATATTTGCTGGTATTTCGGAAACTCTTTATTTCTTAGAAACTTGGCAACCCCTCTCAATGAAAGTGCTTTTTCCACAGAGTGTGCCTAGGGCTAATTGAAGAGGTAACAATACATAGAGACAAAACTGAGAACTCCTTTATTTTGTCAAGTTTCAAAGAGCTACTACAAACCATGTTGGATTTAGAGTTCCAAATTCATCTATCTATACAGGAGAGAACAGAGGGAAACCTAAATTTAAAAACTGCTACTGTAGGCGAAGCTTCAACCGAAAAGATCAAAATTTGGTGAGCCAAGTGGGATTTGTGTACTTATCATTAGCAACAAGTATCATCAAGATTCGATAAAAATATTTGCTGGTATTTCGGAAACTCTTTATTTCTTAGAAACTTGGCAACCCCTCACAATGAAAGTGCTTTTCCACAGAGTGTGCCTCGGGCTAATTGAAGAGGTAACAATCCATAGAGACAAAACTGAGGATTCGTTTATTTTGTCAAGTTTCAAGAGCTACTACAAACCATGTTGGATTTAGAGTTCCAAATTCATCTATCTATACAGGAGAGAACAGAGGGAAACCTAAATATAAAAACTGCTACTGTAGACGAACGCTTCAACCTAGAAAAACAAAATTTGGTGAGTCAAGTGGGATTTGTGTAATGATCATTAGCAAAAAGTATCATCAAGATTGGGTGAAAAAATATTTGCTGGTATTTCGAAAACTCGTAATTTCTTAGAAGCCTGGCAACCCTCTCAATGAAAGTGCTTTTCCACAGTGTGTGCCTAGGGATAATTGAAGAGGAAACAATCCATAGATACAAAACTGAGAACTCCTTTATTTTCTCAAGTTTCAAAGAGCTACTACAAACCATGTTGGATTTAGAGTTCCATATTCATCTATCGATACAGGAGAAAACAGAGGGAAACCTAAATATAAAAAACTGCTACTGTAGACGAACGCTTCACCTAGAAGAACAAAATTTGGTGAGCCAAGTGGGATTTGTGTACTGATCATTACCACAAAGTATCATCAAGATTGAGTGAAAAAATATTTGCTGGTATTTTGGAAACTCGTTATTTCTTAGAAGCTTGGCAACCCATCTCAATGAAAGTGCTTCCACAGTCTGTGCCTATTGCTACTTGAAGAGGAAACAAAGTATAGAGACAAAACTGAGAACTCCTGTATTTTGTCAAGTTTCAAAGAGCTACTACAATCCATGTTGGATTTAGAGTTCCAAATTCATCTATCTATATAGGAGAGAACAGAGAGAAACCTGAATAAAAACTGCTACTGTAGACGAACGCTTCAAACTAGAAGATCAAAATTTGGTGAGCCAAGTGGATTTGTGTACTTATCATTAGCAACAAGTATCATCAAGATTGGGTGAAAAAATATTTGCTGGTATTTCGGAAACTCTTTATTTCTTAGAAACTTGGCAACCCCTCTCAATGAAAGTGCTTTTCCACAGAGTGTGGCCTAGGGCTAATTGAAGAGGTAACAATACATAGAGACAAAACTGAGAACTCCTTTATTTTGTCAAGTTTCAAAGAGCTACTACAAACCATGTTGGATTTAGAGTTCCAAATTCATCTATCTATACAGGAGAGAACAGAGGGAAACCTAAATTTAAAAACTGCTACTGTAGGCGAAGCTTCAACCGAAAAGATCAAAATTTGGTGAGCCAAGTGGGATTTGTGTACTTATCATTAGCAACAAGTATCATCAAGATTCGATAAAAATATTTGCTGGTATTTCGGAAACTCTTTATTTCTTAGAAACTTGGCAACCCCTCACAATGAAAGTGCTTTTCCACAGAGTGTGCCTCGGGCTAATTGAAGAGGTAACAATCCATAGAGACAAAACTGAGGATTCGTTTATTTTGTCAAGTTTCAAGAGCTACTACAAACCATGTTGGATTTAGAGTTCCAAATTCATCTATCTATACAGGAGAGAACAGAGGGAAACCTAAATATAAAAACTGCTACTGTAGACGAACTCTTCAACCTAGAAGAACAAAATTTGGTGAGCCAAGTGGGATTTGTGTACTGATCATTACCACCAAGTATCATCAAGATTGGGGTGAAAAAATATTTGCTGGTATTTCGGAAACTCGTTATTTCTTAGAAGCTTGGCAACCCCTCTCATTGAAAGTGCTTTTCCACAGTCTGTGCCTAGGGCTACTTCAAGAGGAAACAAACCATAGAGACAAAACTCAGAACTTCTTTATTTTGTCAAGATTCAAAGAGCTACTACAAACCATGTTGGATTAGGGTTCCAAATTCATCTATCTATACAGGAGAGAACAGAGGAAAACCTAAATATAAAAACTGCTACTTTAGCGAACGCTTCAACCTAGAAGAACAAAATTTGGTGAGCCAAGTGGGATTTGTGTACTGATAATTACCACCAAGTATCATCAAGATTGGGTGAAAAAATATTTCCTGGTATTTCGGAAACTCCTAATTTCTTAGAAGCTTGGCAACCCCTCTCAATGAAAGTGCTTTTCCACAGTCTGGGACTAGGGCTACTTGAAGAGGAAAGAAACCATAGAGACAAAACTGAGAACTCCTTTATTTTGACAAGTTTCAAAGAGCTACTACAAACCATGTTGGATTTAGTGTTCCAAATTCATCTATCTATATATGAGAGAACAGAGTGAAACCTAAATATAAAAACTGCTACTGTAGACGAACGCTTCAACCTAGAAGAACAAAATTTGGTGAGCCAAGTGGGATTTGTGTACTGATCATTACCACCAAGTATCATCAAAATTGGGTGAAAAAATATTTGCTGGTATTTCGGAAACTCGTTATTTCTTAGAAGCTTGGCAACCCCTCTCAATGAAAGTGATTTTCCACAGTCTGTGCCTAGGGCTACTTGAAGAGGAAAACAAACCATAGAGACAAAACTGAGAACTCCTTTATTTTGTCAAGTTTCAAAGAGCTACTACAATCCATGTTGGATTTAGAGTTCCAAATTCATCTATCTATTTAGGAGAGAAAAGAGAGAAACCTAAATATAAAAACTGCTACTGTAGACGAACGCTTCAACCTAGAAGAACAAAATTTGGTGAGCCAAGTGGGATCTGTGTTCTCATCATTACCACCAAGTATCATCAAGATTGGGTGAAAAAATATTTGCTGGTATTTCGGAAACTCGTTATTTCTTAGAAGCTTTGCACCCCTCTCTTTGAAAGTGCTTTTCCACTGTCTGTGCCTAGGGCTACTTCAAGAGGAAACAAACCATAGAGACAAAACTCAGAACTTCTTTATTTTGTCAAGATTCAAAGAGCTACTACAAACCATGTTGGATTAGTGTTCCAAATTCATCTATCTATACAGGAGAGAACAGAGGGAAACCTAAATATAAAAACTGCTACTGTAGACGAACGCTTCAACCTAGAAGAACAAAATTTGGTGAGCCAAGTAGGATTTGTGTACTGATCATTACCACCAAGTATTATCAAGATTGGGTGAAAAAATATTTGCTGGTATTTTAGAAACTCGTTATTTCTTAGAAGCTTGGCAACCCATCTCAATGAAAATGCTTTTCCACAGTCTGTGCCTAGGGCTACTTGAAGAGGAAACAAACCATACAGACAAAACTGAGAACTCCTTTATTTTGTCAAGTTTCAAAGAGCTACTACAAACCATGTTGGATTTAGAGTTCCAAATTCATCTATCTATATAGGAGAGAAACAGGGGAAACCTAAATATAAAAACTGCTACTGTAGACGAAAGCTTCAAACTAGAAGAACAAAATTTGGTGAGCCAAGTGGGATTTGTGTACTGATCATTACCACCAAGTATCATCAAAATTGGGTGAAAAAATATTTGCTGGTATTTCGGAAACTCGTTATGTCTTAGAAGCTTGGCAACCCCTCTCAATAAAAGTGCTTTTCCACAGTCTGTGCCTAGGGCTACTTGAAGAGGAAACAAACCATAGAGACAAACTGAGAACTCCTTTATTTTGTCAAGTTTCAAAGAGCTACTACAATCCATGTTGGATTTAGAGTTCCAAATTCATCTATCTATACAGGAGAGAACAGAGGGAAACCTAAATATAAAAACTGCTACTATAGACGAACACTTCAACCTAGAAGAACAAAATTTGGTGAGCCAAGTGGGATTTGTGTACTGATCATTACCACCAAGTATCATCAAGATTGGCTGAAAAAATATTTGCTGGTGTTTCGGAAACTTGTAATTTCTTAGAAGCTTGGCAACCCTCTCAATGAAAGTGCTTTTTCCACAGTCTGTGCCTAGGGCTACTTGAAGAGGAAACAAACCATAGAGACAAAACTGAGAACTCCTTTATTTTGTCAAGTTTCAAAGAGCTACTACAATCCATGTTGGATTTAGAGTTCCAAATTCATCTATCTATACAGGAGAGAACAGAGGGAAACCTAAATATAAAAACTGCTACTATAGACGAACACTTCAACCTAGAAGAACAAAATTTGGTGAGCCAAGTGGGATTTGTGTACTGATCATTACCACCCAGTATCATCAAGATTGGCTGAAAAAATATTTGCTTGTGTTTCGGAAACTTGTAATTTCTTAGAAGCTTGGCAACCCCTCTCAATGAAAGTGCTTTTCCCACAGTCTGTGCCTAGGGCTACTTGAAGAGGAAACAAACCATAGAGACAAAACTGAGAACTCCTTTATTTTGTCAAGTTTCAAAGAGCTACTGCAATCCATGTTTGATTTAGAGTTCAAATTCATCTATCTATACAGGAGAGAACAGAGGGAAACCTAAATATAAAAACTGCTAGTAGAGACGAACACTTCAACCTAGAAGAACAAAATTTGGTGAGCCAAGTGGGATTTGTGTACTGATCATTACCACCAAGTATCATCAAGATTGGCTGAAAAAATATTTGCTTGTGTTTCGGAAACTTGTAATTTCTTAGAAGCTTGGCAACCCTCTCATGAAAGTGCTTTTCCACAGTCTGTGCCTAGGGCTACTTGAAGAGGAAACAAACCATAGAGACAAACTGAGAACTCTTTTATTTGTCAAGTTTCAAAGAGCTACTGCAAACCATGTTGGATGTAGAGTTCCAATTCATCTATCTATATATGAGAGAACAGAGTGAAACCTAAATATAAAAACTGCTACTGTAGACGAACGTTTCATCCTGGAATAACAAAATTTGGTGAGCAATTGGGATCCTGTGTACTCATCATTACCACCAAGTATCATCAACATTGGGTGAAAAAATATTTGCTGGTATTTTGGAAACTCGTTATTTCTTAGAAGCTTGGCAACCCATTTCAATGAAAGTGCTTTCCACAGTCTGTGCCTAGGGCTACTTGAAGAGGAAACAAACCATAGACACAAAACTGAGAACTCCTTTATTTTGTAAAGTTTCATAGAGCTACTACAAACCATGTTGGATTTAGAGTTCCAAATTCATCTATCTATATAGGAGGGAACAGAGGGAAACCTAAATATAAAAACTGCTACTGTAGACGAACGCTTCAACCTAGAAAAACAAAATTTTGGTGAGTCAAGTGGGATTTGTGTAATGATCATTAGCAAAAAGTATCATCAAGATTGGGTGAAAAAATATTTGCTGGTATTTCGAAAACTCGTAATTTCTTAGAAGCCTGGCAACCCCTCTCAATGAAAGTGCTTTTCCACAGTGTGTGCCTAGGGATAATTGAAGAGGAAACAATCCATAGATACAAAACTGAGAACTCCTTTATTTTCTCAAGTTTCAAAGAGCTACTACAAACCATGTTGGATTTAGAGTTCCATATTCATCTATCTATACAGGAGAAAACAGAGGGAAACCTAAATATAAAAACTGCTACTGTAGACGAACGCTTCAACCTAGAAGAACAAAATTTGGTGAGCCAAGTGGGATTTGTGTACTGATCATTACCACAAAGTATCATCAAGATTGAGTGAAAAAATATTTGCTGGTATTTTGGAAACTCGTTATTTCTTAGAAGCTTGGCAACCCATCTCAATGAAAGTGCTTCCACAGTCTGTGCCTATTGCTACTTGAAGAGGAAACAAACTATAGAGACAAAACTGAGAACTCCTGTATTTTGTCAAGTTTCAAAGAGCTACTACAATCCATGTTGGATTTAGAGTTCCAAATTCATCTATCTATATAGGAGAGAAAAGAGAGAAACCTGAATAAAAACTGCTACTGTAGACGAACGCTTCAAACTAGAAGATCAAAATTTGGTGAGCCAAGTGGGATTTGTGTACTTATCATTAGCAACAAGTATCATCAAGATTGGGTGAAAAAATATTTGCTGGTATTTCGGAAAACTCTTTATTTCTTAGAAACTTGGCAACCCCTCTCAATGAAAGTGCTTTTCCACAGAGTGTGCCTAGGGCTAATTGAAGAGGTAACAATACATAGAGACAAAACTGAGAACTCCTTTATTTTGTCAAGTTTCAAAGAGCTACTACAAACCATGTTGGATTTAGAGTTCCAAATTCATCTATCTATACAGGAGAGAACAGAGGGAAACCTAAATTTAAAACTGCTACTGTAGGCGAAGCTTCAACCTAAAAGATCAAAATTTGGTGAGCCAAGTGGGATTTGTGTACTTATCATTAGCAACAAGTATCATCAAGATTGGGTGAAAAATATTTGCTGGTATTTCGGAAACTCTTTATTTCTTAGAAACTTGGCAACCCCTCTCAATGAAAGTGCTTTTCCACAGAGTGTGCCTCGGGCTAATTGAAGAGGTAACAATCCATAGAGACAAAACTGAGGACTCGTTTATTTTGTCAAGTTTCAAGAGCTACTACAAACCATGTTGGATTTAGAGTTCCAAATTCATCTATCTATACAGGAGAGAACAGAGGGAAACCTAAATATAAAAACTGCTACTGTAGACGAACTCTTCAACTAGAAGAACAAAATTTGGTGAGCCAAGTGGGATTTGTGTACTGATCATTATCACCAAGTATAATCAAGATTGGGTGAAAAAATATTTGCTGGTATTTCGGAAACTCATATTTTCTTAGAAGCTTGGCAACCCCTCGCAATGAAAGTGCTTTTCCACAGTCTGTGACTAGGGCAACTTGAAGAGGAAACAAACCATAGAGACAAAACTGAGAACTCCTTTAGTTTGTCAAGTTTCAAAGAGCTACTACAATCCATGTTGGATTTAGAGTTCCAAATTCAACTATCTATATAGGAGAGAACAGAGAGAAACCTAAATATAAAAAACTGCTACTGTAGACGAACGCTTCAACCTAGAAGAACAAAATTTGGTGAGCCAAGTGGGATTTGTGTACTGATCATGACCACCAAGTATCATCAAGATTGGGTGAAAAAACATTTGCTGGTATTTTGGAAACTCGTTATTTCTTAGAAGCTTGGCAACCCATCTCAATGAAAGTGCATTCCACAGTCTGTGCCTAGGGCTACATGAAGAGGAAACAAACCATAGAGACAAAACTGAGAACTCCTTTATTTTGTCAAGTTTTGAAGAGCTACTACAAACCATGTTGGATTTAGAGTTCCAAATTCATCTATCTATATATGAGAGAACAGAGTGAAACCTAAATATAAAAACTGCTACTGTAAACGAACGCTTCAACCAAGAAGAACAAAATTTGGTGAGCCAAGTGGGATCTGTGTACCTATAATTACCAACAAGTATCATCAAGATTGGGTGAAAAAATATTTGCTGGTATTTCGGAAACTCGTTATTTCTTAGAAGCTTGGCAATCCCTCTCAATGAAAGTGCTTTTCCACAGTCTGTGCCTAGGGCTACTTGAAGGAGGAAACAATCCATAGAGACAAAACTGAGAACTCCTTTATTTTATCAAGTTTCAAAGAGCTATACAATCCATGTTGGATTTAGAGTTCCAAATTTATCTATCTACATAGGAGAGAACAGAGAGAAACCTAAATATAAAAACTGCTACTGTTGACGAACGCTTCAACCTAGAAGAATAAATTTGGGGAGCCAAGTGGGATTTGTGTACTGATCATTACCACCAAGTATCATCAAGATTGGGTGAAAAAATATTTGCTGGTATTTTGGAAACTCGTTATTTCTTAGAAGCGTGGCAACCCCTCTCAATGAAAGTGCTTCCACAGTCTGTGCCTAGGGCTACTTGAAGAGGAAACAAACCATAGAGACAAAACTGAGAACTCCTTTATTTTGTCAAGTTTCAAAGAGCTACTACAAACCATGTTGGATTTAGTGTTCCAAATTCATCTTTCTTTATATGAGAGAACAGAGTAAAACCTAAATATAAAAACTGCTACTGTAGACGAACGCTTCAACCTGGAAGAACATAAATTGGTGAGCCAAGTGGGATTTTTGTACTGATCATTACCACCAAGTATCATCAATATTGGGTGAAAAAATGTTTGCTGGTATTTTGGAAACTCGTTATTTCTTAGAAGCTTGGCAACCCATCTCAATGAAAGTGCTTCCACAGTCTGTGCCTAGGGCTACTTGAGGAGGAAACAAACCATAGAGACAAAACTGAGAACTCATTTATTTTGTCAAGTTTCAAAGAGCTACTATAAACCATGTTGGATTTAGAGTTCCAAATTCATCTATCTATATAGGAGAGAACAGAGGGAAACATAAATATAAAAACTGCTACTGTAGACGAACGCTTCAACCTAGAAGAACAAAATTTGGTGAGCCAAGTGGATTTGTGTACTAATCATTACCACCTAGTATCATCAAGATTGGGTGAAAAAATATTTGCTGGTATTTCGGAAACTCGTTATTTCTTAGAAGCTTGGCAACCCCTCTCAATGAAAGTGCTTTTCCACAGTCTGTGCCTAGGGCTACTTGAAGAGAAAACAAACCATAGTGACAAAACTCAGAACTCCTTTATTTTGTCAAGTTTCAAAGAGCTACTAAAAACCATGTTGGATTTAGAGTTCCAAATTGATCTATCTATACAGGAGAGAACAGAGGGAAACCTAAATATAAAAACTGCTACTGTAGACGAACGCTTCAACCTAGAAGAACAAAATTTGGTGAGCCAAGTGGGATTTGTGTACTTATCATTTGCAACAAGTATCATCAAGATTGGATGAAAAATATTTGCTGGTATTTCGGAAACTCGTTATTTCTTAGAAGCTTGGCAACCCCTCTCATTGAAAGTGCTTTTCCACAGTCTGTGCCTAGGGCTACTTCAAGAGGAAACAAACCATAGAGACAAAACTCAGAACTTCTTTATTTTGTCAAGATTCAAAGAGCTACTACAAACCATGTTGGATTAGGGTTCCAAATTCATCTATCTATACAGGAGAGAACAGAGGGAAACCTAAATATAAAAACTGCTACTTTAGCGAACGCTTCAACCTAGAAGAACAAAATTTGGTGAGCCAAGTGGGATTTGTGTACTGATCATTACCACCAAGTATCATCAAGATTGGGTGAAAAAATATTTCCTGGTATTTCGGAAACTCGTAATTTCTTAGAAGCTTGGCAACCCCTCTCAATGAAAGTGCTTTTCCACAGTCTGGGACTAGGGCTACTTGAAGAGGAAAGAAACCATAGAGACAAAACTGAGAACTCCTTTATTTTGACAAGTTTCAAAGAGCTACTACAAACCATGTTGGATTTAGAGTTCCAAATTCATCTATCTATATATGAGAGAACAGAGTGAAACCTAAATATAAAAACTGCTACTGTAGACGAACGCTTCAACCTAGAAGAACAAAATTTGGTGAGCCAAGTGGGATTTGTGTACTGATCATTACCACCAAGTATCATCAAAATTGGGTGAAAAAATATTTGATGGTATTTCGGAAACTCGTTATTTCTTAGAAGCTTGGCAACCCCTCTCAATGAAAGTGATTTTCCACAGTCTGTGCCTAGGGCTACTTGAAGAGGAAACAAACCATAGAGACAAAACTGAGAACTCCTTTATTTTGTCAAGTTTCAAAGAGCTACTACAATCCATGTTGGATTTAGAGTTCCAAATTCATCTATCTATTTAGGAGAGAACAGAGAGAAACCTAAATATAAAAACTGCTACTGTAGACGAACGCTTCAACCTAGAAGAACAAAATTTGGTGAGCCAAGTGGGATCTGTGTTCTCATCATTACCACCAAGTATCATCAAGATTGGGTGAAAAAATATTTGCTGGTATTTCGGAAACTCGTTATTTCTTAGAAGCTTTGCAACCCCTCTCTTTGAAAGTGCTTTTCCACTGTCTGTGCCTAGGGCTACTTCAAGAGGAAACAAACCATAGAGACAAAACTCAGAACTTCTTTATTTTGTCAAGATTCAAAGAGCTACTACAAACCATGTTGGATTAGTGTTCCAAATTCATCTATCTATACAGGAGAGAACAGAGGGAAACCTAAATATAAAAACTGCTACTGTAGACGAACGCTTCAACCTAGAAGAACAAAATTTGGTGAGCCAAGTAGGATTTGTGTACTGATCATTACCACCAAGTATCATCAAGATTGGGTGAAAAAATATTTGCTGGTATTTTAGAAACTCGTTATTTCTTAGAAGCTTGGCAACCCATCTCAATGAAAATGCTTTTCCACAGTCTGTGCCTAGGGCTACTTGAAGAGGAAACAAACCATACAGACAAAACTGAGAACTCCTTTATTTTGTCAAGTTTCAAAGAGCTACTACAAACCATGTTGGATTTAGAGTTCCAAATTCATCTATCTATATAGGAGAAAACAGGGGGAAACCTAAATATAAAAACTGCTACTGTAGACGAAAGCTTCAAACTAGAAGAACAAAATTTGGTGAGCCAAGTGGGATTTGTGTACTGATCATTACCACCAAGTATCATGAAAATTGGGTGAAAAAATATTGCTGGTATTTCGGAAACTCGTTATGTCTTAGAAGCTTGGCAACCCCTCTCAATGAAAGTGCTTTTCCACAGTCTGTGCCTAGGGCTACTTGAAGAGGAAACAAACCATAGAGACAAAACTGAGAACTCCTTTTATTTTGTCAAGTTTCAAAGAGCTACTACAATCCATGTTGGATTTAGAGTTCCAAATTCATCTATCTATACAGGAGAGAACAGAGGGAAACCTAAATATAAAAACTGGTACTATAGACGAACACTTCAACCTAGAAGAACAAAATTTGGTGAGCCAAGTGGGATTTGTGTACTGATCATTACCACCAAGTATCATCAAGATTGGCTGAAAAAATATTTGCTGGTGTTTCGGAAACTTGTAATTTCTTAGAAGCTTGGCAACCCCTCTCAATGAAAGTGCTTTTCCACAGTCTGTGCCTAGGGCTACTTGAAGAGGAAACAAACCATAGAGACAAAACTGAGAACTCCTTTATTTTGTCAAGTTTCAAAGAGCTACTACAATCCATGTTGGATTTAGAGTTCCAAATTCATCTATCTATACAGGAGAGAACAGAGGGAAACCTAAAATATAAAAACTGCTACTATAGACGAACACTTCAACCTAGAAGAACAAAATTTGGTGAGCCAAGTGGGATTTGTGTACTGATCATTACCACCAAGTATCATCAAGATTGGCTGAAAAAATATTTGCTTGTGTTTCGGAAACTTGTAATTTCTTAGAAGCTTGGCAACCCCTCTCAATGAAAGTACTTTTCCACAGTCTGTGCCTAGGGCTACTTGAAGAGGAAACAAACCATAGAGACAAAACTGAGAACTCCTTTATTTTGTCAAGTTTCAAAGAGCTACTGCAATCCATGTTTGATTTAGAGTTCCAAATTCATCTATCTATACAGGAGAGAACAGAGGGAAACCTAAATATAAAAACTGCTACTAGAGACGAACACTTCAACCTTGAAGAACAAAATTTGGTGAGCCAAGTGGGATTTGTGTACTGATCATTACCACCAAGTATCATCAAGATTGGCTGAAAAAATATTTGCTTGTGTTTCGGAAACTTGTAATTTCTTAGAAGCTTGGCAACCCCTCTCAATGAAAGTGCTTTTCCACAGTCTGTGCCTAGGGCTACTTGAAGAGGAAACAAACCATAGAGACAAACCTGAGAACTCTTTTATTTTGTCAAGTTTCAAAGAGCTACTGCAAACCATGTTGGATGTAGAGTTCCAAATTCATCTATCTATATATGAGAGAACAGAGTGAAACCTAAATATAAAAACTGCTACTGTAGACGAACGTTTCATCCTGGAATAACAAAATTTGGTGAGCCAATTGGGATCTGTGTACTCATCATTACCACCAAGTATCATCAACATTGGGTGAAAAAATATTTGCTGGTATTTTGGAAACTCGTTATTTCTTAGAAGCTTGGCAACCCATTTCAATGAAAGTGCTTTCCACAGTCTGTGCCTAGGGCTACATGAAGAGGAAACAAACCATAGACACAAAACTGAGAACTCCTTTATTTTGTAAAGTTTCATAGAGCTACTACAAACCATGTTGGATTTAGAGTTCCAAATTCATCTATCTATATAGGAGGGAACAGAGGGAAACCTAAATATAAAAACTGCTACTGTAGACGAACGCTTCAACCTAGAAAAACAAAATTTGGTGAGTCAAGTGGGATTTGTGTAATGATCATTAGCAAAAAGTATCATGAAGATTGGGGAAAAAATATTTGCTGGTATTTCGAAAACTCGTAATTTCTTAGAAGCCTGGCAACCCCTCTCAATGAAAGTGCTTTTCCACAGTGTGTGCCTAGGGATAATTGAAGAGGAAACAATCCATAGATACAAAACTGAGAACTCCTTTATTTTCTCAAGTTTCAAAGAGCTACTACAAACCATGTTGGATTTAGAGTTCCATATTCATCTATCTATACAGGAGAAAACAGAGGGAAACCTAAATATAAAAACTTCTACTGTAGACGAACGCTTCAACCTAGAAGAACAAAATTTGGTGAGCCAAGTGGGATTTGTGTACTGATCATTACCACAAAGTATCATCAAGATTGAGTGAAAAAATATTTGCTGCTATTTTGGAAACTCGTTATTTCTTAGAAGCTTGGCAACCCATCTCAATGAAAGTGCTTCCACAGTCTGTGCCTATTGCTACTTGAAGAGGAAACAAACTATAGAGACAAAACTGAGAACTCCTGTATTTTGTCAAGTTTCAAAGAGCTACTACAATCCATGTTGGATTTAGAGTTCCAAATTCATCTATCTATATAGGAGAGAACAGAGAGAAACCTGAATAAAAACTGCTACTGTAGACGAACGCTTCAAACTAGAAGATCAAAATTTGGTGAGCCAAGTGGGATTTGTGTACTTATCATTAGCAACAAGTATCATCAAGATTGGGTGAAAAAATATTTGCTGGTATTTCGGAAACTCTTTATTTCTTAGAAACTTGGCAACCCCTCTCAATGAAAGTGCTTTTCCACAGAGTGTGCCTAGGGCTAATTGAAGAGGTAACAATACATAGAGACAAAACTGAGAACTCCTTTATTTTGTCAAGTTTCAAAGAGCTACTACAAACCATGTTGGATTTAGAGTTCCAAATACATCTATCTATACAGGAGAGAACAGAGGGAAACCTAAATTTAAAACTGCTACTGTAGGCGAAGCTTCAACCTAAAAGATCAAAATTTGGTGAGCCAAGTGGGATTTGTGTACTTATCATTAGCAACAAGTATCATCAAGATTGGGTGAAAAATATTTGCTGGTATTTCGGAAACTCTTTATTTCTTAGAAACTTGGCAACCCCTCTCAATGAAAGTGCTTTTCCACAGAGTGTGCCTCGGGCTAATTGAAGAGGTAACAATCCATAGAGACAAAACTGAGGACTCGTTTATTTTGTCAAGTTTCAAGAGCTACTACAAACCATGTTGGATTTAGAGTTCCAAATTCATCTATCTATACAGGAGAGAACAGAGGGAAACCTAAATATAAAAACTGCTACTGTAGACGAACTCTTCAACCTAGAAGAACAAAATTTGGTGAGCCAAGTGGGATTTGTGTACTGATCATTATCACCAAGTATAATCAAGATTGGGTGAAAAAATATTTGCTGGTATTTCGGAAACTCATATTTTCTTAGAAGCTTGGCAACCCCTCGCAATGAAAGTGCTTTTCCACAGTCTGTGCCTAGGGCAACTTGAAGAGGAAACAAACCATAGAGACAAAACTGAGAACTCCTTTAGTTTGTCAAGTTTCAAAGAGCTACTACAATCCATGTTGGATTTAGAGTTCCAAATTCAACTATCTATATAGGAGAGAACAGAGAGAAACCTAAATATAAAAACTGCTACTGTAGACGAACGCTTCAACCTAGAAGAACAAAATTTGGTGAGCCAAGTGGGATTTGTGTACTGATCATGACCACCAAGTATCATCAAGATTGGGTGAAAAAACATTTGCTGGTATTTTGGAAACTCGTTATTTCTTAGAAGCTTGGCAACCCATCTCAATGAAAGTGCATTCCACAGTCTGTGCCTAGGGCTACATGAAGAGGAAAAAACCATAGAGACAAAACTGAGAACTCCTTTATTTTGTCAAGTTTCGAAGAGCTACTACAAACCATGTTGGATTTAGAGTTCCAAATTCATCTATCTATATATGAGAGAACAGAGTGAAACCTAAATATAAAAACTGCTACTGTAAACGAACGCTTCAACCAAGAAGAACAAAATTTGGTGAGCCAAGTGGGATCTGTGTACTGATAATTACCAACAAGTATCATCAAGATTGGGTGAAAAAATATTTGCTGGTATTTCGGAAACTCGTTATTTCTTAGAAGCTTGGCAATCCCTCTCAATGAAAGTGCTTTTCCACAGTCTGTGCCTAGGGCTACTTGAAGAGGAAACAATCCATAGAGACAAAACTGAGAACTCCTTTATTTTATCAAGTTTCAAAGAGCTATACAATCCATGTTGGATTTAGAGTTCCAAATTTATCTATCTACCTAAGAGAGAACAGAGAGAAACCTAAATATAAAAACTGCTACTGTTGACGAACGCTTCAACCTAGAAGAATAAATTTGGGGAGCCAAGTGGGATTTGTGTACTGATCATTACCACCAAGTATCATCAAGATTGGGTGAAAAAATATTTGCTGGTATTTTGGAAACTCGTTATTTCTTAGAAGCTTGGCAACCCCTCTCAATGAAAGTGCTTCCACAGTCTGTGCCTAGGGCTACTTGAAGAGGAAACAAACCATAGAGACAAAACTGAGAACTCCTTTATTTTGTCAAGTTTCAAAGAGCTACTACAAACCATGTTGGATTTAGTGTTCCAAATTCATCTTTCTTTATATGAGAGAACAGAGTAAAACCTAAATATAAAAACTGCTACTGTAGACGAACGCTTCAACCTGGAAGAACATAAATTGGTGAGCCAAGTGGGATTTTTGTACTGATCATTACCACCAAGTATCATCAATATTGGGTGAAAAAATGTTTGCTGGTATTTTGGAAACTCGTTATTTCTTAGAAGCTTGGCAACCCATCTCAATGAAAGTGCTTCCACAGTCTGTGCCTAGGGCTACTTGAAGAGGAAACAAACCATAGAGACAAAACTGAGAACTCATTTATTTTGTCAAGTTTCAAAGAGCTACTATAAACCATGTTGGATTTAGAGTTCCAAATTCATCTATCTATATAGGAGAGAACAGAGGGAAACATAAATATAAAAACTGCTACTGTAGACGAACGCTTCAACCTAGAAGAACAAAATTTGGTGAGCCAAGTGGGATTTGTGTACTAATCATTACCACCTAGTATCATCAAGATTGGGTGAAAAAATATTTGCTGGTATTTCGGAAACTCGTTATTTCTTAGAAGCTTGGCAACCCCTCTCAATGAAAGTGCTTTTCCACAGTCTGTGCCTATGGCTACTTGAAGAGAAAACAAACCATAGTGACAAAACTCAGAACTCCTTTTTTTTGTCAAGTTTCAAAGAGCTACTATAAACCATGTTGGATTTAGAATTCCAAATTCATCTATCTATATAGGAGAGAACAGAGGGAAACATAAATATAAAAACTGCTACTGTAGACGAACGCTTCAACCTAGAAGAACAAAATTTGGTGAGCCAAGTGGGATTTGTGTACTATCATTACCACCTAGTATCATCAAGATTTGTGAAAAAATATTTGCTGGTGTTTCGGAAACTCGTTATTTCTTAGAAGCTTGGCAACCCCGCTCAATGAAAGTGCTTTTCCACAGTGTGTGCCTAGGGCTACTTGAAGAGAAAACAAACCATAGAGACAAAACTGAGAACTCCTTTATTTTGTCAAGTTTCAAAGAGCTACTACAAACCATGTTGAATTTCAGTTCCAAATTCATTTATCTATACAGGAGAGAACAGAGTGAAACATAAATATAAAAACTGCTACTGTAGAAGAACGCTTCAACCTAGAAGAACATAATTTGGTGAGCCAAGTGGGATTTTTGTACTGATCATTACCACCAAGTATCATCAAGATTGGGTGAAAAAATATTTGCTGGTATTTTGGAAACTCGTTATTTCTTAGAAGCTTGGCAACCCATCTCAATGAAAGTGCTTCCACAGTCTGTGCCTAGGGCTACTTGAAGAGGAAACAAACCATAGAGACAAAACTGAGAACTCCTTTATTTTGTCAAGTTTCAAAGAGCTACTACAATCCATATTGGTTTTAGAGTTCCAAATTCATCTATCTATATAGGAGAGAACAGTGAGAAACCTAAATATAAAAACTGCTATTGTACACGAACGCTTCAACCTAGAAGAACAAAATTTGGTGAGCCAAATGGTATTTGTGTACTGATCATTATCACCAAGTATCATCAAGATTGGGTGAAAACATATATGCTGGTGTTTCTGAAAATCGTTATTTCACAGCAGCTTGTAAACCCCTCTCAATGAAAGTGCTTTTCCACACTCTGGGCCTACGGCTACTTGAAGAGGAAACAAACCATAGAGACAAAACTGAGAACTACTTTATTTTGTCAAGTTTCAAAGAGCTACTATAAACCATGTTGGATTTAGAGTTCCAAATTCATCTATCTATATAGGAGAGAACAGAGTGAAACCTAAATATAAAAACTGCTACTGTAGACGAACGCTTCAACCTAGAAGAACAAAATTTGGTGAGCCAAGTGGGATCTGTGTACTTATCATTACCACCAAGTATCATCAAAATTGGGTGAGAAAATATTTGCTGGTATTTCGGAAACTCGTAATTTCTTAGAAGCTTGGCAACCCCTCTCAATGAAAGTGCTTTTCCACAGTCTGTGACTAGGGCTACTTGAAGAGGAAACAAACCATAGAGACAAAACTGAGAACTCCTTTATTTTGTCAAGTTTCAAAGAGCTACTACATCCCATGTTGGATTTAGAGTTTCAAATTCATCTCTCTATATATGAGAGAACAGAGTGAAACCTAAATATAAAAAGTGCTACTGTAAACGAACGCTTCAACCTAGAAGAACAAAATTTGGTGAGCCAGGTGGGATCTGTGTACTGATCATTACCACCAAGTATCATCAAGATTGGGTGAAAAAATATTTGCTGGTATTTTTGAAACTCGTTATTTCTTAGAAGCTTGGCAACCCCTCTCAATGAAAGTGCTTTTCCACAGTCTGTGCCTAGGGCCACTTGAAGAGGAAACAAACCATAGAGACAAAACTAAAAACTCCTTTATTTTGTCAAGTTTCAAAGAGCTACTACAATCCATGTTGGATTTAGAGTTCCAAATTCATCTATCTATATAGGAGAGAACAGAGGGAAACCTAAATATAAAAACTGCTACTGTAGACGAACGCTTCAACCTAGAAGATCAAAATTTGGTGAGCCATGTGGGATTTGTGTACTGATCATTACCACCAAGTATCATCAAGATTGGGTGAAAAAATATTTGCTGGTATTTTGGAAACTCGTTATTTCTTAGAAGCCTGGCAACCCATCTCAATGAAAGTGCTTCCACAGTCTGTGCCTACGGCTACTTGAAGAAGAAACAAACCATAGAGACAAAACTGAGAACTCCTTTAGTTTGTCAAGTTTCAAAGAGCTACTACAATCCATGTTGGATTTAAAGTTCCAAATTCATCTCTATATAGGAGAGAACAGAGAGAAACCTAAATATAAAAACTGCTACTGTAGACGAACGCTTCAACCTAGAAGAACAAAATTTGGTGAGCCAAGTGGGATTTGTGTACTGGTCATTAGCAACAAGTATCATCAAGATTGGGTGAAAAAATATTTGCTGGTATTTCGGAAACTCTTTATTTCTTAGAAGCTTGGCAACCCCTCTCAATGAAAGTGCTTTTGCACAGTCTGTGCCTAGGGCAACTTGAAGAGAAAACAAACCATAGAGAAAAAACTCAGAACTCCTTAATTTTGTCAAGTATCAAAGAGCTACTACAAACCATGTTGGATGTAGAGTTCCAAATTCATCTACCTATATATGAGAGAACAGAGTGAAACCTAAATATAAAAACTGCTACTGTAGACGAACGCTTCAACCTAGAAGAACAAAATTTGGTGAGCCAAGTGGGATCGGTGTACTGATCATTACCACCAAGTATCATCAAGATTGGGTGAAAAAATATCTGCTGGTATTTCGGAAACTCGTTATTTCTTAGAAGCTGGGCAACCCCTCTCAATGAAAGTGCTTCTCCACAGTGTGTGCCTAGGGCTACTTGAAGAAGAAACAAACCGTAGAGACAAAACTGAGAACTCCTTTATTTTGTCAAGTTTCAAAGATCTACTACAATCCATGTTGGATTTAGAGTTCCAAATTCATCTATCTATATAGGAGAGAACAGAGAGAAACCTAAGTATAAAAACTGCTACTGTAGACGAACGCTTCAACCTAGACGAACAAAATTTGGTGAGCCAAGTGAAATTTGTGTACTGATCATTACCACCAGGTATCATCAAGTTTGGGTGAAAAAATATTTCTTGGTATTTCGGAAACTTGTAATTTCTTAGAAGCTTGGCAACCACTCTCAATGAAAGTGCTTTTCCACAGTCTGTGCCTAGGGCTACTTGAAGAGGCAACAAACTATAGACTCAAAACTGAGAACTCCTTTATTTTGTCAAGTTTCAAAGAGCTACTACAATCCATGTTGGGTTTAGAGTTCCAAATTCATCTATCTATATAGGAGAGAACAGAGGGAAACCTAAATATAAAAACTGCTACTGTAGACGAACGCTTCAACCTAGAAGAACAAAATTTGGTGAGCCAAGTGGTATTTGTGTACTGGTCATTACCACCAAGTATCATCATGATTGGGTGAAAAAATATTTGATGGTATTTCGGAAACTCGTAATTTCTTAGAAGCTTGGCAACCCCTCTCAATGAAAGTGCTTTTCCACAGTCTGTGACTAGGGCTACTTGAAGAGGAAACAAACCATAGAGACAAAACTGAGAACTCCTTTATTTTGTCAAGTTTCAAAGAGCTACTACAATCCATGTTGGATTTAGAGTTCCAAATTCATCTATCTATATAGGAGAGAACAGAGTGAAACCTAAATATAAAAACAGCTAGTGTAGACGAACACTTCAACCTAGAAGAACAAAATTTGGTGAGCCAAGTGGGATTTGTGTACTGATCATTAGCAACAAGTATCATCAAGATTGGGTGAAAAAATATTTGCTGGTATTTCGGAAACTCGTTATTTCTTAGAAGCTTGGCAACCCCTCTCAATGAAAGTGCTTTTCCACAGTGTGTGCCTAGGGCTACTTGAAGAGGAAACAATCCATAGAGACAAAACTGAGAACTCCTTTACTTTTTCATGTTTCAAAGAGCTACTAAAAACCATGTTGGATTTAGAGTTCCAAATTGATCTATCTATACAGGAGAGAACAGAGGGAAACTTAAATATAAAAACTGCTACTGTAGACGAACGCTTCAACCTAGAAGAACAAAATTTGGTGAGCAAAGTGGTATTTGTGTTCTGATCATTACCACCAAGTATCATCAAGATTGGGTGAAAAAATATTTGCTGGTATTTCGGAAACTCGTAATTTCTTAGAAGCTTGGCAACCCTTCTCAATGAAAGTGCTTTTCCACAGTCTGTGACTAGGGCTACTTGAAGAGGAAACAAACCATAGAGACAAAATTGAGAACTCATTTATTTTGTCAAGTTTCAAAGAGCTACTACATACCATGTTGTATTTAGAGTTCCAAATTCATCTATCTTTATATGAGAGAACAGAGTGAAACCTAAATATAAAAACTGCTACTGTAAACGAACGCTTCAACCTAGAAGAACAAAATTTGTTGAGCCAGGTGAGATCTGTACTGATCATTACCACCAAGTATCATCAAGATTGGGTGAAAATATTTGCTGGTATTTTAGAAACTCGTTATTTCTTAGATGCCTGGCAACCCATCTCAATGAAAGTGCTTCCACAGTCTGTGCCTAGGACTACTTGAAGAAGAAACAAACCATAGAGACAAAACTGAGAACTCCTTTAGTTTGTCAAGTTTCAAAGAGCTACTACAATCCATGTTGGATTTAGAGTTCCAAATTCATCTATCTATATAGGAGAGAACAGAGGGAAACCTAAATATAAAAACATCTACTGTAGACGAACGCTTCAACCTAGAAGAACAAAATTTGGTGAGCCAAGTGGGATTTGTGTACTGATCATGTCCACCAAGTATCATCAAGATTGGGTGAAAAAATATTTGCTGGTATTTTGGAAAATCGTTATTTCTTAGAAGTCTGGCAACCACTATCAATGAAAGTGCTTCCACAGTCTGTGCCTAGGGCTACTTGAAGAAGAAACAAACCATAGAGACAAAACTGAGAACTACTTTAGTTTGTCAAGTTCCAAAGAGCTACTACAATCCATGTTGGAATTAGAGTTCCAAATTCATCTCTGTATAGGAGAGAACAGAGAGAAACCTAAATATAAAAACTGCTACTGTAGACGAACGCTTCAAACTAGAAGAACAAAATTTGGTGAGCCATGTGGGATTTGTGTACTGGTCATTAGCAACAAGTATCATCAAGATTGGGTGAAAAAATATTTGCTGGTACTTCGGAAACTCGTTATTTCTTAGAAGCTTGGCAACCACTCTCAATGAAAGTGCTTTTCCACAGTCTGTGCCTAGGGCAACTTGAAGAGAAAACAAACCATAGAGAAAAAACTCAGAACTCCTTTATTTTGTCAAGTTTCAAAGAGCTACTACAAACAATGTTGGATTTAGAGTTCCAAAATCATCTACCTATATATGAGAGAACAGAGTGAAACCTAAATATAAAAACTGCTACTGTAGACGAACGCTTCAACCTAGAAGAACAAAATCGGTGAGCCAAGTGGGATCTGTGTACTGATCATTAGCAACAAGTATCATCAAGATTGGGTGAAAAAATATTTGCTGGTATTTCGGGAACTCGTAATTTCTTAGAAGCTTGGCAACCCCTCTCAATGAAAGTGCTTTTCCACAGTCTGTGCCTAGGTCTACTTTAAGAGGAAACAAACCATAGAAACAAATCTGAGAACTCTTTATTTTGTCAAGTTTCAAAGAGCTACTACAAACCATGTTGGATTTAGAGTTCCAAATTCATCTATCTATATAGGAGAGAACAGAGAGAAACCTAAATATAAAAACTGCTACTGTAGACGAACGCTTCAACCTAGAAGAACAAAATTTGGTTGAGCCAAGTGGGATTTTGTGTACTGATCATTACACCAAGTATCAACTAGATTGTGTGAAAAAATATTTGCTGCTATTTCGGAAACTCGTTATTTCTTAGAAGCTTGGCAACCCCTCTCAATGAAAGTGCTTTTCCACAGTCTGCGCCTAGGGCTACTTGAAGAGGAAACAAGCAATAGAAACAAATCTGAGAACTCCTTTATTTTGTCAAGTTTCAAAGAGCTACTACAAACCATGTTGGATTTAGAGTTCCAAATTCATCTATCTATATAGCAGAGAACAGAGGGAAACCTAAATATAAAAACTGCTACTGTAGACGAACGCTTCAACCTAGAAGAACAAAATTTGGTGAGCCAAGTGGGATTTGTGTACTGATCATTACCAAAAAGAATCATCAAATTTGTGTGAAAAAATATTTGCTGATATTTCGGTAACTCGTTATTTCTTAGAAGCTTGGCAACCCCTCTCAATGAAAGTGCTTTTCCACAGTCTGTGCCTAGGGCTACTTGAAGAGGAAACAAACCATAGAGGCAAAATTGAGAACTCCTTTAATTTGTCAAGTTTCAAAGAGCTACTACAATCCATGTTGGATTTAGAGTTCCAAATTCATCTATCTATATAGGAGAGAACAGAGGGAAACCTAAATATAAAAACTGCTACTGTACACGAATGCTTCATCCTAGATGAACAAAATTTGGTGAACCAAGTGGGATTTGTGTGCTGATCATTACCACCAAGTATCATCAAGTTTGGGTGAAAAAATATTTGCTGGTATTTCGGAAACTCGATATTTCTTAGAAGCTTGGCAACCCATCTCAATGAAAGTGCTTTTCCACAGTCTGTTCCTAGGACTACTTGAAGAGGAAACAAACCAGAGAGATCAAACTGAGAACTCCTTTATTTTGTCAAGTTTCAAAGAGCTACTACAAACCATGTTGGATTTAGAGTTCCAAATTCATCTATCTGTATAGTTGAGAACAGAGGGAAACCTAAATATAAAAACTGCTACTGTAGACGAACGCTTCAACCTAGAAGAACTAAATTTGGTAAGCCAAGTGGGATTTGTGTACTGATCATTACCACCAAGTATCATCAAGATTGGGTGAAATAATATTTGCTGGTATTTCGGAAACTCTTTCTATATTAGAAGCTTGGCAACCCCTCTCAATGAAAGTGCTTTTACACAGTCTGTGCCTAGGGCTACTTGAAGAGGAAACAAACCATAGAGACAAATCTGAGAACTCCTTTATTTTGTCAAGTTTCAAAGAGCTACTACAAACCATGTTGGATTTAGAGTTCCAAATTCATGTTTCTATATAGGAGAGAACGTAGAGAAACCTAAACATAAAAACTGCTAATGTAGATAAACGCTTCAACCTCGAAGAACAAAATTTGGTGAGCCAAGTGGGATTTGTGTACTGATCATTACCACCAAGTATCAACAATATTGTGTGAAAAAATATTTGCTGGTATTTCGGAAACTCGTTATTTCTTAGAAGCTTGGCAACCCATCTCAATGAAAGGGCTTTCCAGAGTCTGTGCTAGGGCTACTTTAAGAGGAAACAAACCATAGAGACAAAACTGAGAACTCCTTTATTTTGTCAAGTTTCAAAGAGCTACTACAAACCATGTTGGATTTAGAGTTCCAAATTCATCTATCTATATAGGAGAGAACAGAGGGAAACCTAAATATAAAAACTGCTACTGTAGACGAACGCTTCAACCTAGAAGAACAAAATTTGGTGAGCCAAGTGTGATATGTGTACTGATCATTATCTCCAAGTATCATCAAGATTGGGTGAAAAAATATTTGCTGGTATTTCGGAAACTCGTAATTTCTTAGAAGCTTGGCAACCCCTCTCAATGAAAGTGCTTTTCCACAGTCTGTGCCTAGGGCTACTTGAAGAGGAAACAAACCATAGAGACAAAACTGAGAACTCCTTTATTTTGTCAAGTTTCAAAGAGCTACTACAAACCATGTTGGATTTAGAGTTCCAAATTCATCTATCTATATAAGAGAGAACCGAGGGAAACTTAAATATAAAAACTGCTACTGTAGACGAACGCTTCAACCTAGAAGAACAAAATTTGGTAAGCCAAGTGGGATTTGCGTACTGATCATTACTACCAAGTATAATCAAGATTGGGTGAAAAAATATTTCCTGGTATTTCGGAAATTCGTTATTTCTTAGAAGCTTGGCAACCCATCTCAATGAAAGTGATTTCCACAGTCTGTGCCTAGGTCTACTTTAAAAGGAAATAAACCATAGAGACAAAACTGAGAACTCCTTACTTTGTCAAGTTTCAAAGAGCTACTACAAACCATGTTGGATTTAGAGTTCCAAATTCATCTATCTATATAGGAGAGAACAGAGGGGAACGAAATATAAAAACTGCTACTGTAGACGAATGCTTGATCCTAGAAGAAAAAAATTTGGTGAGCCATGTGGGATTTGGGTACTGATCATTACCACCAAGTATCATCAAGATTGGGTGAAAAAATATTTGCTGGTATTTCGTAAACTCGTAATTTCTTAGAAGCTTGGCAATCCCTCTCAGTGAAAGTGCTTTTCCACAGTCTGTGCCTAGGGCTACTTGAAGAGGAACCAATCCATAGAGACAAAACTGAGAACTCCTTTATTTTGTCAAGTTTCAATGAGCTACTACAAACCATGTTGGATTTAGAGTTCCAAATTCATCTATCTATATAGGAGAGAACAGAGCGAAACCTAAATATAAAAACTGCTACTGTAGACGAAAGCTTCAACCTAGAAGAACAAAATTTGGTGAGCCAAGTGGGATTTGTGTACTGATCATTACCACCAAGTATCAACAAGATTGTGTGAAAAAATATTTGCTGGTATTTCGGAAACTCGTTATTTCTTAGAAGTTTGGCAACCCATCTCAATGAAAGTGATTTCCACAGTCTGTGCCTAGGTCTACTTTAAGAGGAAACAAACCATAGAGACAAAACTGAGAACTCCTTAATTTTGTCAAGTTTCAAAGAGCTACTACAAACCATGTTGGATTTAGAGTTCCAAATTCATCTATCTATATAGGAGAGAACAGAGCGAAACCTAAATATAAAAACTGCTACTGTAGACGAAAGCTTCAACCTAGAAGAACAAAATTTGGTGAGCCAAGTGGGATTTGTGTACTGATCATTACCACCAAGTATTATCAAGATTGGGTGAAAAAATATTTGCTGGTATTTCGGAAACTCGTTATTTCATAGAAGCTTGGCAACCCCTCTCAATGAAAATGCTTTCCACAGTCTGTGCCTAGGGCTTTGAAGAGGAAACAAACCATAGAGACAAAACTGAGAACTCCTTTATTTTGTCAAGTTTCAAAGATGTATTACAAACCATATTGGATTTAGAGTTCCAAATTCATCTATCTATATATCAGAGAATCGAGGGAAACCTAAATATAAAAACTGCTACTGTAGACGAACGCTTCAACCTAGAAGAACAAAATTTGGTGAGCCAAGTGGAATTTGTGTACTGATCATTACCACCTAGTATCATCAAGATTGGGTGAAAAAATATTTGCTGGTATTTCGGAAACTCGTAATTTCTTAGAAGCTTGGCAACCCCTCTCAATGAAAGTGCTTTTCCACAGTCTGTGCCTAGGGCTACTTGAAGAGGAAACAAACCATAGAGACAAAATTGAGAACTCCTTTATTTTGTCAAGTTTCAAAGAGCTACTACAATCCATGTTGGATTTAGAGTTCCAAATTCATCTATCTATATAGGAGAGAACAGAGGGAAACCTAAATATATAAACTGCTACTGTACACGAATGCTTCATCCTAGATGAACAAAATTTGGTGAGCCAAGTGGGATTTGTGTGCTGATCATTACCACCAAGTATCATCAAGTTTGGGTGAAAAAATATTTGCTGGTATTTCGAAAACTCGATATTTCTTAGAAGCTTGGCAACCCATCTCAATGAAAGTGCTTTTCCACAGTCTGTTCCTAGGGCTACTTGAAGAGGAAACAAACCAGAGAGACCAAACTGAGAACTCCTTTATTTTGTCAAGTTTCAAAGAGCTACTACAAACCATGTTGGATTTAGAGTTCCAAATTCATCTATCTGTATAGGAGAGAACAGAGGGAAACCTAAATATAAAAACTGCTACTGTAGACGAACGCTTCAACCTAGAAGAACAAAATTTGGTAAGCCAAGTGGGATTTGTGTACTGATCATTACCACCAAGTATCATCAAGATTGGGTGAAAAAATATTTGCTGGTATTTCGGAAACTCGTTATTTCTTAGAAGCTTGGCAACCCCTCTCAATGAAAGTGCTTTTCCACAGTCTGCGCCTAGGGCTACTTGAAGAGGAAACAAGCAATAGAAACAAATCTGAGAACTCCTTTATTTTGTCAAGTTTCAAAGAGCTACTACAAACCATGTTGGATTTAGAGTTCCAAATTCATCTATCTATATAGGAGAGAACAGAGAGAAACCTAAATATAAAAACTGCTACTGTAGACGAACGCTTCAACCTAGAAGAACAAAATTTGGTGAGCCAAGTGGGATTTGTGTACTGATCATTACCACCAAGTATCAACTAGATTGTGTGAAAAAATATTTGCTGCTATTTCGGAAACTCCTTATTTCTTAGTAGCTTGGCAACCCATCTCAATGAAAGTGCTTTTCACAGTCTGTGCCTAGGGCTACTTTAAGAGGAAACAAACCATAGAGACAAAACTGAGAACTCCTTTATTTTGTCAAGTTTCAAAAAGCTACTACAAACCATGTTGGATTTAGAGTTCCAAATTCATCTATCTATATAGGAGAGAACAGAGGGAAACCTAAATATAAAAACTGCTACTGTAGACGAACGCTTCAACCTAGAAGAACAAAATTTGGTGAGCCAAGTGGGATTTGTGTACTGATCATTACCAAAAAGAATCATCAAATTTGGGTGAAAAAATATTTGCTGATATTTCGGTAACTCGTTATTTCTTAGAAGCTTGGCAACCCCTCTCAATGAAAGTGCTTTTCCACAGTCTGTGCCTAGGGCTACTTGAAGAGGAAACAAACCATAGAGGCAAAATTGAGAACTCCTTTAATTTGTCAAGTTTCAAAGAGCTACTACAATCCATGTTGGATTTAGAGTTCCAAATTCATCTATCTATATAGGAGAGAACAGAGGGAAACCTAAATATAAAAACTGCTACTGTACACGAATGCTTCATCCTAGATGAACAAAATTTGGTGAACCAAGTGGGATTTGTGTGCTGATCATTACCACCAAGTATCATCAAGTTTGGGTGAAAAAATATTTGCTGGTATTTCGGAAACTCGATATTTCTTAGAAGCTTGGCAACCCATCTCAATGAAAGTGCTTTTCCACAGTCTGTTCCTAGGACTACTTGAAGAGGAAACAAACCAGAGAGATCAAACTGAGAACTCCTTTATTTTGTCAAGTTTCAAAGAGCTACTACAAACCATGTTGGATTTAGAGTTCCAAATTCATCTATCTGTATAGGTGAGAACAGAGGGAAACCTAAATATAAAAACTGCTACTGTATTCGAACGCTTCAACCTAGAAGAACTAAATTTGGTAAGCCAAGTGGGATTTGTGTACTGATCATTACCACCAAGTATCATCAAGATTGGGTGAAATAATATTTGCTGGTATTTCGGAAACTCTTTCTATATTAGAAGCTTGGCAACCCCTCTCAATGAAAGTGCTTTTACACAGTCTGTGCCTAGGGCTACTTGAAGAGGAAACAAACCATAGAGACAAATCTGAGAACTCCTTTATTTTGTCAAGTTTCAAAGAGCTACTACAAACCATGTTGGATTTAGAGTTCCAAATTCATGTTTCTATATAGGAGAGAACGTAGAGAAACCTAAACATAAAAACTGCTAATGTAGATAAACGCTTCAACCTCGAAGAACAAAATTTGGTGAGCCAAGTGGGATTTGTGTACTGATCATTACCACCAAGTATCAACAATATTGTGTGAAAAAATATTTGCTGGTATTTCGGAAACTCGTTATTTCTTAGAAGCTTGGCAACCCATCTCAATGAAAGGGCTTTCCAGAGTCTGTGCTAGGGCTACTTTAAGAGGAAACAAACCATAGAGACAAAACTGAGAACTCCTTTATTTTGTCAAGTTTCAAAGAGCTACTACAAACCATGTTGGATTTAGAGTTCCAAATTCATCTATCTATATAGGAGAGAACAGAGGGAAACCTAAATATAAAAACTGCTACTGTAGACGAACGCTTCAACCTAGAAGAACAAAATTTGGTGAGCCAAGTGTGATATGTGTACTGATCATTATCTCCAAGTATCATCAAGATTGGGTGAAAAAATATTTGCTGGTATTTCGGAAACTCGTAATTTCTTAGAAGCTTGGCAACCCCTCTCAATGAAAGTGCTTTTCCACAGTCTGTGCCTAGGGCTACTTGAAGAGGAAACAAACCATAGAGACAAAACTGAGAACTCCTTTATTTTGTCAAGTTTCAAAGAGCTACTACAAACCATGTTGGATTTAGAGTTCCAAATTCATCTATCTATATAAGAGAGAACCGAGGGAAACTTAAATATAAAAACTGCTACTGTAGACGAACGCTTCAACCTAGAAGAACAAAATTTGGTAAGCCAAGTGGGATTTGTGTACTGATCATTACTACCAAGTATCATCAAGATTGGGTGAAAAAATATTTGCTGGTATTTCGGGAACTCGTAATTTCTTAGAAGCTTGGCAACCCCTCTCAATGAAAGTGCTTTTCCACAGTCTGTGCCTAGGGCTACTTGAAGAGGAAACAAACCATAGAGATAAAACTGTGAACTCCTTTATTTTGTCAAGTTTCAAAGAGCTACTACAAACCATGTTGGATTTAGAGTTCCAAATTCATCTATCTATATAGGAGAGAACCGAGGAAAACTTAAATATAAAAACTGCTACTGTAGACGAACGCTTCAACCTAGAAGAACAAAATTTGGTAAGCCAAGTGGGATTTGCGTACTGATCATTACTACCAAGTATAATCAAGATTGGGTGAAAAAATATTTCCTGGTATTTCGGAAATTCGTTATTTCTTAGAAGCTTGGCAACCCATCTCAATGAAAGTGATTTCCACAGTCTGTGCCTAGGTCTACTTTAAAAGGAAATAAACCATAGAGACAAAACTGAGAACTCCTTACTTTGTCAAGTTTTAAAGAGCTACTACAAACCATGTTGGATTTAGAGTTCCAAATTCATCTATCTATATAGGAGAGAACAGAGGGAAACCTAAATATAAAAACTGCTACTGTAGACGAAAGCTTCAACCTAGAAGAACAAAATTTGGTGAGCCAAGTGGGATTTGTGTACTGATCATTACCACCAAGTATTATCAAGATTGGGTGAAATAATATTTGCTGGTATTTCGGAAACTCGTTATTTCGTAGAAGCTTGGAAACCCCTCTCAATGAAAGTGCTTTTCAACAGTCTGGGCCTAGGGCTACTTGAAGAGGAAACAAACCATAGAGACAAAATTGAGAACTCCTTTATTTTGTCAAGTTTCAAAGAGCTACTACAAACCATGTTGGATTTAGAGTTCCAAATTCATCTAACTATATACGAGAGAACAGAGAGAAACCTAAATATAAAAACTGCTACTGTAGACTAACGCTTCAACCTAGAAGAACAAAATTTGGTGAGCCAAGTGGGATTTGTGTACTGATCATTACCACCAAGTATCATCAAGATTGGGTGAAAAAATCTTTGCTGGTATTTCGGAAACTCGTTATTTTTTAGAAGATTGGCAACACATCTCAATGAATCTGCTTTCCACAGTCTGTGCCTAGGGCTACTTTAAGAGGAAACAAACCATAGAGACAAAACTGAGAACTCCTTTATTTTGTCAAGTTTCAAACAGCTACTACAATCCATGTTGGATTTAGAGTTCCAAATTCATCTATCTATAAGAGAGAACAGAGGGAAACCTAAATATAAAAACTGCTACTTAGACGAACGCTTCAACCTAGAAGAACAAAATTTGCTGAGTCAAGTGGGATTTGTGTACTGATCATTACCACTAAGTATCAACAAGATTGGGTGAAAAAATATTTGCTGGTATTTCGGAAACTCGTTATTTCTTAGAAACTTGGGAACCCCTCTCAATTAAAGTGCTTTTCCACAGTCTGTGCCTAGGGCTACTTGAAGAGGAAACAAACCATAGAGACAAAACTGAGAACTCCTTTATTTTGTCAAGTTTCAAAGAGCTACTACAAACCATGTAGGATTTATAGTTCCAAATTCATCTTTCTATAAGGAGAGAACAGAGGGAAACCTAAATATAAAAACTGCTACTGTAGACGAACGCTTCAACTTAGAAGAACAAAATTTGGTGAGCCAAGTGGGATTTGTGTACTGATCATTAGCACCAAGTATCATCAAGATTGGGTGAAAAAATATTTGCTGATATTTCGGTAACTCGTTATTTCTTAGAAGCTTGGCAACCCCTCACAATGAAAGTGCTTTTCCACAGTCTGGGCCTAGGGCTACTTTAAGAGGAAACAAACCATAGAGACAAAATTGAGAAATCCTTTATTTTGTCAAGTTTCAAAGAGCTACGACAAACCATGTTGGATTTAGAGTTCCAAATTCATTTAACTATATACGAGAGAACAGAGTGAAACCTAAATATAAAAACTGCTACTGTAGACGAAAGTTTCAAACTAGAAGAACAAAATTTCGTGAGCCAAGTGGGATTTGTGTACTGATCATTACCACCAAGAATCATCAAATTTGGGTGAAAAAATATTTGCTGGTATTTCGGAAACTCGTTACTTCTTAGAAGCTTGGCAACCCCTCTCAATGAAAGTGCTTTTCCACAGTCTGTGCCTAGGGCTACTTGAAGAGGAAACAAACCATAGAGACAAAACTGAGAACTCCTTTATTTTGTCAAGTTTCAAAGAGCTACTACAAACCATGTTGGATTTAGAGTTCCAAATTCATCTATCTATATAGGAGAGAACCGAGGGAAACTTAAATATAAAAACTGCTACTGTAGACGAACGCTTCAACCTAGAAGAACAAAATTTGGTGAGCCAAGTGTGATATGTGTACTGATCATTATCTCCAAGTATCATCAAGATTGGGTGAAAAAATATTTGCTGGTATTTCGGAAACTCGTAATTTCTTAGAAGCTTGGCAACCCCTCTCAATGAAAGTGCTTTTCCACAGTCTGTGCCTAGGGCTACTTGAAGAGGAAACAAACCATAGAGACAAAACTGAGAACTCCTTTATTTTGTCAAGTTTCAAAGAGCTACTACAAACCATGTTGGATTTAGAGTTCCAAATTCATCTATCTATATAAGAGAGAACCGAGGGAAACTTAAATATAAAAACTGCTACTGTAGACGAACGCTTCAACCTAGAAGAACAAAATTTGGTAAGCCAAGTGGGATTTGTGTACTGATCATTACTACCAAGTATCATCAAGATTGGGTGAAAAAATATTTGCTGGTATTTCGGGAACTCGTAATTTCTTAGAAGCTTGGCAACCGCTCTCAATGAAAGTGCTTTTCCACAGTCTGTGCCTAGGGCTACTTGAAGAGGAAACAAACCATAGAGATAAAACTGTGAACTCCTTTATTTTGTCAAGTTTCAAAGAGCTACTACAAACCATGTTGGATTTAGAGTTCCAAATTCATCTATCTATATAGGAGAGAACCGAGGAAAACTTAAATATAAAAACTGCTACTGTAGACGAACGCTTCAACCTAGAAGAACAAAATTTGGTAAGCCAAGTGGGATTTGCGTACTGATCATTACTACCAAGTATAATCAAGATTGGGTGAAAAAATATTTCCTGGTATTTCGGAAAATTCGTTATTTCTTAGAAGCTTGGCAACCCATCTCAATGAAAGTGATTTCCACAGTCTGTGCCTAGGTCTACTTTAAAAGGAAATAAACCATAGAGACAAAACTGAGAACTCCTTACTTTGTCAAGTTTCAAAGAGCTACTACAAACCATGTTGGATTTAGAGTTCCAAATTCATCTATCTATATAGGAGAGAACAGAGGGGAACGAAATATAAAAACTGCTACTGTAGACGAATGCTTGATCCTAGAAGAAAAAAATTTGGTGAGCCATGTGGGATTTGGGTACTGATCATTACCACCAAGTATCATCAAGATTGGGTGAAAAAATATTTGCTGGTATTTCGTAAACTCGTAATTTCTTAGAAGCTTGGCAATCCCTCTCAGTGAAAGTGCTTTTCCACAGTCTGTGCCTAGGGCTACTTGAAGAGGAACCAATCCATAGAGACAAAACTGAGAACTCCTTTATTTTGTCAAGTTTCAATGAGCTACTACAAACCATGTTGGATTTAGAGTTCCAAATTCATCTATCTATATAGGAGAGAACAGAGCGAAACCTAAATATAAAAACTGCTACTGTAGACGAAAGCTTCAACCTAGAAGAACAAAATTTGGTGAGCCAAGTGGGATTTGTGTACTGATCATTACCACCAAGTATCAACAAGATTGTGTGAAAAAATATTTGCTGGTATTTCGGAAACTCGTTATTTCTTAGAAGTTTGGCAACCCATCTCAATGAAAGTGATTTCCACAGTCTGTGCCTAGGTCTACTTTAAGAGGAAACAAACCATAGAGACAAAACTGAGAACTCCTTAATTTTGTCAAGTTTCAAAGAGCTACTACAAACCATGTTGGATTTAGAGTTCCAAATTCATCTATCTATATAGGAGAGAACAGAGCGAAACCTAAATATAAAAACTGCTACTGTAGACGAAAGCTTCAACCTAGAAGAACAAAATTTGGTGAGCCAAGTGGGATTTGTGTACTGATCATTACCACCAAGTATTATCAAGATTGGGTGAAAAAATATTTGCTGGTATTTCGGAAACTCGTTATTTCATAGAAGCTTGGCAACCCCTCTCAATGAAAATGCTTTCCACAGTCTGTGCCTAGGGCTTTGAAGAGGAAACAAACCATAGAGACAAAACTGAGAACTCCTTTATTTTGTCAAGTTTCAAAGATGTATTACAAACCATATTGGATTTAGAGTTCCAAATTCATCTATCTATATATCAGAGAATCGAGGGAAACCTAAATATAAAAACTGCTACTGTAGACGAACGCTTCAACCTAGAAGAACAAAATTTGGTGAGCCAAGTGGAATTTGTGTACTGATCATTACCACCTAGTATCATCAAGATTGGGTGAAAAAATATTTGCTGGTATTTCGGAAACTCGTAATTTCTTAGAAGCTTGGCAACCCCTCTCAATGAAAGTGCTTTTCCACAGTCTGTGCCTAGGGCTACTTGAAGAGGAAACAAACCATAGAGACAAAATTGAGAACTCCTTTATTTTGTCAAGTTTCAAAGAGCTACTACAATCCATGTTGGATTTAGAGTTCCAAATTCATCTATCTATATAGGAGAGAACAGAGGGAAACCTAAATATATAAACTGCTACTGTACACGAATGCTTCATCCTAGATGAACAAAATTTGGTGAGCCAAGTGGGATTTGTGTGCTGATCATTACCACCAAGTATCATCAAGTTTGGGTGAAAAAATATTTGCTGGTATTTCGAAAACTCGATATTTCTTAGAAGCTTGGCAACCCATCTCAATGAAAGTGCTTTTCCACAGTCTGTTCCTAGGGCTACTTGAAGAGGAAACAAACCAGAGAGACCAAACTGAGAACTCCTTTATTTTGTCAAGTTTCAAAGAGCTACTACAAACCATGTTGGATTTAGAGTTCCAAATTCATCTATCTGTATAGGAGAGAACAGAGGGAAACCTAAATATAAAAACTGCTACTGTAGACGAACGCTTCAACCTAGAAGAACAAAATTTGGTAAGCCAAGTGGGATTTGTGTACTGATCATTACCACCAAGTATCATCAAGATTGGGTGAAAAAATATTTGCTGGTATTTCGGAAACTCGTTATTTCTTAGAAGCTTGGCAACCCCTCTCAATGAAAGTGCTTTTCCACAGTCTGCGCCTAGGGCTACTTGAAGAGGAAACAAGCAATAGAAACAAATCTGAGAACTCCTTTATTTTGTCAAGTTTCAAAGAGCTACTACAAACCATGTTGGATTTAGAGTTCCAAATTCATCTATCTATATAGGAGAGAACAGAGAGAAACCTAAATATAAAAACTGCTACTGTAGACGAACGCTTCAACCTAGAAGAACAAAATTTGGTGAGCCAAGTGGGATTTGTGTACTGATCATTACCACCAAGTATCAACTAGATTGTGTGAAAAAATATTTGCTGCTATTTCGGAAACTCCTTATTTCTTAGTAGCTTGGCAACCCATCTCAATGAAAGTGCTTTTCACAGTCTGTGCCTAGGGCTACTTTAAGAGGAAACAAACCATAGAGACAAAACTGAGAACTCCTTTATTTTGTCAAGTTTCAAAAAGCTACTACAAACCATGTTGGATTTAGAGTTCCAAATTCATCTATCTATATAGGAGAGAACAGAGGGAAACCTAAATATAAAAACTGCTACTGTAGACGAACGCTTCAACCTAGAAGAACAAAATTTGGTGAGCCAAGTGGGATTTGTGTACTGATCATTACCAAAAAGAATCATCAAGATTGGGTGAAAAAATATTTGCTGATATTTCGGTAACTCGTTATTTCTTAGAAGCTTGGCAACCCCTCTCAATGAAAGTGCTTTTCCACAGTCTGTGCCTAGGGCTACTTGAAGAGGAAACAAACCATAGAGGCAAAATTGAGAACTCCTTTAATTTGTCAAGTTTCAAAGAGCTACTACAATCCATGTTGGATTTAGAGTTCCAAATTCATCTATCTATATAGGAGAGAACAGAGGGAAACCTAAATATAAAAACTGCTACTGTACACGAATGCTTCATCCTAGATGAACAAAATTTGGTGAACCAAGTGGGATTTGTGTGCTGATCATTACCACCAAGTATCATCAAGTTTGGGTGAAAAAATATTTGCTGGTATTTCGGAAACTCGATATTTCTTAGAAGCTTGGCAACCCATCTCAATGAAAGTGCTTTTCCACAGTCTGTTCCTAGGACTACTTGAAGAGGAAACAAACCAGAGAGATCAAACTGAGAACTCCTTTATTTTGTCAAGTTTCAAAGAGCTACTACAAACCATGTTGGATTTAGAGTTCCAAATTCATCTATCTGTATAGGTGAGAACAGAGGGAAACCTAAATATAAAAACTGCTACTGTAGACGAACGCTTCAACCTAGAAGAACTAAATTTGGTAAGCCAAGTGGGATTTGTGTACTGATCATTACCACCAAGTATCATCAAGATTGGGTGAAATAATATTTGCTGGTATTTCGGAAACTCTTTCTATATTAGAAGCTTGGCAACCCCACTCAATGAAAGTGCTTTTACACAGTCTGTGCCTAGGGCTACTTGAAGAGGAAACAAACCATAGAGACAAATCTGAGAACTCCTTTATTTTGTCAAGTTTCAAAGAGCTACTACAAACCATGTTGGATTTAGAGTTCCAAATTCATGTTTCTATATAGGAGAGAACGTAGAGAAACCTAAACATAAAAACTGCTAATGTAGATAAACGCTTCAACCTCGAAGAACAAAATTTGGTGAGCCAAGTGGGATTTGTGTACTGATCATTACCACCAAGTATCAACAATATTGTGTGAAAAAATATTTGCTGGTATTTCGGAAACTCGTTATTTCTTAGAAGCTTGGCAACCCATCTCAATGAAAGGGCTTTCCAGAGTCTGTGCTAGGGCTACTTTAAGAGGAAACAAACCATAGAGACAAAACTGAGAACTCCTTTATTTTGTCAAGTTTCAAAGAGCTACTACAAACCATGTTGGATTTAGAGTTCCAAATTCATCTATCTATATAGGAGAGAACAGAGGGAAACCTAAATATAAAAACTGCTACTGTAGACGAACGCTTCAACCTAGAAGAACAAAATTTGGTGAGCCAAGTGTGATATGTGTACTGATCATTATCTCCAAGTATCATCAAGATTGGGTGAAAAAATATTTGCTGGTATTTCGGAAACTCGTAATTTCTTAGAAGCTTGGCAACCCCTCTCAATGAAAGTGCTTTTCCACAGTCTGTGCCTAGGGCTACTTGAAGAGGAAACAAACCATAGAGACAAAACTGAGAACTCCTTTATTTTGTCAAGTTTCAAAGAGCTACTACAAACCATGTTGGATTTAGAGTTCCAAATTCATCTATCTATATAAGAGAGAACCGAGGGAAACTTAAATATAAAAACTGCTACTGTAGACGAACGCTTCAACCTAGAAGAACAAAATTTGGTAAGCCAAGTGGGATTTGTGTACTGATCATTACTACCAAGTATCATCAAGATTGGGTGAAAAAATATTTGCTGGTATTTCGGGAACTCGTAATTTCTTAGAAGCTTGGCAACCCCTCTCAATGAAAGTGCTTTTCCACAGTCTGTGCCTAGGGCTACTTGAAGAGGAAACAAACCATAGAGATAAAACTGTGAACTCCTTTATTTTGTCAAGTTTCAAAGAGCTACTACAAACCATGTTGGATTTAGAGTTCCAAATTCATCTATCTATATAGGAGAGAACCGAGGAAAACTTAAATATAAAAACTGCTACTGTAGACGAACGCTTCAACCTAGAAGAACAAAATTTGGTAAGCCAAGTGGGATTTGCGTACTGATCATTACTACCAAGTATAATCAAGATTGGGTGAAAAAATATTTCCTGGTATTTCGGAAATTCGTTATTTCTTAGAAGCTTGGCAACCCATCTCAATGAAAGTGATTTCCACAGTCTGTGCCTAGGTCTACTTTAAAAGGAAATAAACCATAGAGACAAAACTGAGAACTCCTTACTTTGTCAAGTTTCAAAGAGCTACTACAAACCATGTTGGATTTAGAGTTCCAAATTCATCTATCTATATAGGAGAGAACAGAGGGAAACCTAAATATAAAAACTGCTACTGTAGACGAAAGCTTCAACCTAGAAGAACAAAATTTGGTGAGCCAAGTGGGATTTGTGTACTGATCATTACCACCAAGTATTATCAAGATTGGGTGAAATAATATTTGCTGGTATTTCGGAAACTCGTTATTTCGTAGAAGCTTGGAAACCCCTCTCAATGAAAGTGCTTTTCAACAGTCTGGGCCTAGGGCTACTTGAAGAGGAAACAAACCATAGAGACAAAATTGAGAACTCCTTTATTTTGTCAAGTTTCAAAGAGCTACTACAAACCATGTTGGATTTAGAGTTCCAAATTCATCTAACTATATACGAGAGAACAGAGAGAAACCTAAATATAAAAACTGCTACTGTAGACTAACGCTTCAACCTAGAAGAACAAAATTTGGTGAGCCAAGTGGGATTTGTGTACTGATCATTACCACCAAGTATCATCAAGATTGGGTGAAAAAATCTTTGCTGGTATTTCGGAAACTCGTTATTTTTTAGAAGATTGGCAACACATCTCAATGAATCTGCTTTCCACAGTCTGTGCCTAGGGCTACTTTAAGAGGAAACAAACCATAGAGACAAAACTGAGAACTCCTTTATTTTGTCAAGTTTCAAACAGCTACTACAATCCATGTTGGATTTAGAGTTCCAAATTCATCTATCTATATAGGAGAGAACAGAGGGAAACCTAAATATAAAAACTGCTACTTAGACGAACGCTTCAACCTAGAAGAACAAAATTTGCTGAGTCAAGTGGGATTTGTGTACTGATCATTACCACTAAGTATCAACAAGATTGGGTGAAAAAATATTTGCTGGTATTTCGGAAACTCGTTATTTCTTAGAAGCTTGGCAACCCCTCTCAATGAAAGTGCTTTTCCACAGTCTGCGCCTAGGGCTACTTGAAGAGGAAACAAGCAATAGAAACAAATCTGAGAACTCCTTTATTTTGTCAAGTTTCAAAGAGCTACTACAAACCATGTTGGATTTAGAGTTCCAAATTCATCTATCTATATAGGAGAGAACAGAGAGAAACCTAAATATAAAAACTGCTACTGTAGACGAACGCTTCAACCTAGAAGAACAAAATTTGGTGAGCCAAGTGGGATTTGTGTACTGATCATTACCACCAAGTATCAACTAGATTGTGTGAAAAAATATTTGCTGCTATTTCGGAAACTCCTTATTTCTTAGTAGCTTGGCAACCCATCTCAATGAAAGTGCTTTTCACAGTCTGTGCCTAGGGCTACTTTAAGAGGAAACAAACCATAGAGACAAAACTGAGAACTCCTTTATTTTGTCAAGTTTCAAAAAGCTACTACAAACCATGTTGGATTTAGAGTTCCAAATTCATCTATCTATATAGGAGAGAACAGAGGGAAACCTAAATATAAAAACTGCTACTGTAGACGAACGCTTCAACCTAGAAGAACAAAATTTGGTGAGCCAAGTGGGATTTGTGTACTGATCATTACCAAAAAGAATCATCAAAATTGGGTGAAAAAATATTTGCTGATATTTCGGTAACTCGTTATTTCTTAGAAGCTTGGCAACCCCTCTCAATGAAAGTGCTTTTCCACAGTCTGTGCCTAGGGCTACTTGAAGAGGAAACAAACCATAGAGGCAAAATTGAGAACTCCTTTAATTTGTCAAGTTTCAAAGAGCTACTACAATCCATGTTGGATTTAGAGTTCCAAATTCATCTATCTATATAGGAGAGAACAGAGGGAAACCTAAATATAAAAACTGCTACTGTACACGAATGCTTCATCCTAGATGAACAAAATTTGGTGAACCAAGTGGGATTTGTGTGCTGATCATTACCACCAAGTATCATCAAGTTTGGGTGAAAAAATATTTGCTGGTATTTCGGAAACTCGATATTTCTTAGAAGCTTGGCAACCCATCTCAATGAAAGTGCTTTTCCACAGTCTGTTCCTAGGACTACTTGAAGAGGAAACAAACCAGAGAGATCAAACTGAGAACTCCTTTATTTTGTCAAGTTTCAAAGAGCTACTACAAACCATGTTGGATTTAGAGTTCCAAATTCATCTATCTGTATAGGTGAGAACAGAGGGAAACCTAAATATAAAAACTGCTACTGTAGACGAACGCTTCAACCTAGAAGAACTAAATTTGGTAAGCCAAGTGGGATTTGTGTACTGATCATTACCACCAAGTATCATCAAGATTGGGTGAAATAATATTTGCTGGTATTTCGGAAACTCTTTCTATATTAGAAGCTTGGCAACCCCACTCAATGAAAGTGCTTTTACACAGTCTGTGCCTAGGGCTACTTGAAGAGGAAACAAACCATAGAGACAAATCTGAGAACTCCTTTATTTTGTCAAGTTTCAAAGAGCTACTACAAACCATGTTGGATTTAGAGTTCCAAATTCATGTTTCTATATAGGAGAGAACGTAGAGAAACCTAAACATAAAAACTGCTAATGTAGATAAACGCTTCAACCTCGAAGAACAAAATTTGGTGAGCCAAGTGGGATTTGTGTACTGATCATTACCACCAAGTATCAACAATATTGTGTGAAAAAATATTTGCTGGTATTTCGGAAACTCGTTATTTCTTAGAAGCTTGGCAACCCATCTCAATGAAAGGGCTTTCCAGAGTCTGTGCTAGGGCTACTTTAAGAGGAAACAAACCATAGAGACAAAACTGAGAACTCCTTTATTTTGTCAAGTTTCAAAGAGCTACTACAAACCATGTTGGATTTAGAGTTCCAAATTCATCTATCTATATAGGAGAGAACAGAGGGAAACCTAAATATAAAAACTGCTACTGTAGACGAACGCTTCAACCTAGAAGAACAAAATTTGGTGAGCCAAGTGTGATATGTGTACTGATCATTATCTCCAAGTATCATCAAGATTGGGTGAAAAAATATTTGCTGGTATTTCGGAAACTCGTAATTTCTTAGAAGCTTGGCAACCCCTCTCAATGAAAGTGCTTTTCCACAGTCTGTGCCTAGGGCTACTTGAAGAGGAAACAAACCATAGAGACAAAACTGAGAACTCCTTTATTTTGTCAAGTTTCAAAGAGCTACTACAAACCATGTTGGATTTAGAGTTCCAAATTCATCTATCTATATAAGAGAGAACCGAGGGAAACTTAAATATAAAAACTGCTACTGTAGACGAACGCTTCAACCTAGAAGAACAAAATTTGGTAAGCCAAGTGGGATTTGTGTACTGATCATTACTACCAAGTATCATCAAGATTGGGTGAAAAAATATTTGCTGGTATTTCGGGAACTCGTAATTTCTTAGAAGCTTGGCAACCCCTCTCAATGAAAGTGCTTTTCCACAGTCTGTGCCTAGGGCTACTTGAAGAGGAAACAAACCATAGAGATAAAACTGTGAACTCCTTTATTTTGTCAAGTTTCAAAGAGCTACTACAAACCATGTTGGATTTAGAGTTCCAAATTCATCTATCTATATAGGAGAGAACCGAGGAAAACTTAAATATAAAAACTGCTACTGTAGACGAACGCTTCAACCTAGAAGAACAAAATTTGGTAAGCCAAGTGGGATTTGCGTACTGATCATTACTACCAAGTATAATCAAGATTGGGTGAAAAAATATTTCCTGGTATTTCGGAAATTCGTTATTTCTTAGAAGCTTGGCAACCCATCTCAATGAAAGTGATTTCCACAGTCTGTGCCTAGGTCTACTTTAAAAGGAAATAAACCATAGAGACAAAACTGAGAACTCCTTACTTTGTCAAGTTTCAAAGAGCTACTACAAACCATGTTGGATTTAGAGTTCCAAATTCATCTATCTATATAGGAGAGAACAGAGGGAAACCTAAATATAAAAACTGCTACTGTAGACGAAAGCTTCAACCTAGAAGAACAAAATTTGGTGAGCCAAGTGGGATTTGTGTACTGATCATTACCACCAAGTATTATCAAGATTGGGTGAAATAATATTTGCTGGTATTTCGGAAACTCGTTATTTCGTAGAAGCTTGGAAACCCCTCTCAATGAAAGTGCTTTTCAACAGTCTGGGCCTAGGGCTACTTGAAGAGGAAACAAACCATAGAGACAAAATTGAGAACTCCTTTATTTTGTCAAGTTTCAAAGAGCTACTACAAACCATGTTGGATTTAGAGTTCCAAATTCATCTAACTATATACGAGAGAACAGAGAGAAACCTAAATATAAAAACTGCTACTGTAGACTAACGCTTCAACCTAGAAGAACAAAATTTGGTGAGCCAAGTGGGATTTGTGTACTGATCATTACCACCAAGTATCATCAAGATTGGGTGAAAAAATCTTTGCTGGTATTTCGGAAACTCGTTATTTTTTAGAAGATTGGCAACACATCTCAATGAATCTGCTTTCCACAGTCTGTGCCTAGGGCTACTTTAAGAGGAAACAAACCATAGAGACAAAACTGAGAACTCCTTTATTTTGTCAAGTTTCAAACAGCTACTACAATCCATGTTGGATTTAGAGTTCCAAATTCATCTATCTATATAGGAGAGAACAGAGGGAAACCTAAATATAAAAACTGCTACTTAGACGAACGCTTCAACCTAGAAGAACAAAATTTGCTGAGTCAAGTGGGATTTGTGTACTGATCATTACCACTAAGTATCAACAAGATTGGGTGAAAAAATATTTGCTGGTATTTCGGAAACTCGTTATTTCTTAGAAACTTGGGAACCCCTCTCAATTAAAGTGCTTTTCCACAGTCTGTGCCTAGGGCTACTTGAAGAGGAAACAAACCATAGCGACAAAACTGAGAACTCCTTTATTTTGTCAAGTTTCAAAGAGCTACTACAAACCATGTAGGATTTATAGTTCCAAATTCATCTTTCTATAAGGAGAGAACAGAGGGAAACCTAAATATAAAAACTGCTACTGTAGACGAACGCTTCAACTTAGAAGAACAAAATTTGGTGAGCCAAGTGGGATTTGTGTACTGATCATTAGCACCAAGTATCATCAAGATTGGGTGAAAAAATATTTGCTGATATTTCGGTAACTCGTTATTTCTTAGAAGCTTGGCAACCCCTCACAATGAAAGTGCTTTTCCACAGTCTGGGCCTAGGGCTACTTTAAGAGGAAACAAACCATAGAGACAAAATTGAGAAATCCTTTATTTTGTCAAGTTTCAAAGAGCTACTACAAACCATGTTGGATTTAGAGTTCCAAATTCATTTAACTATATACGAGAGAACAGAGTGAAACCTAAATATAAAAACTGCTACTGTAGACGAAAGTTTCAAACTTGAAGAACAAAATTTCGTGAGCCAAGTGGGATTTGTGTACTGATCATTACCACCAAGAATCATCAAATTTGGGTGAAAAAATATTTGCTGGTATTTCGGAAACTCGTTACTTCTTAGAAGCTTGGCAACCCCTCTCAATGAAAGTGCTTTTCCACAGTCTGTGCCTAGGGCTACTTGAAGAGGAAACAAACCATAGAGACAAAACTGAGAACTCCTTTATTTTGTCAAGTTTCAAAGAGCTACTACAAACCATGTTGGATTTAGAGTTCCAAATTCATCTATCTATATAGGAGAGAACCGAGGGAAACTTAAATATAAAAACTGCTACTGTAGACGAACGCTTCAACCTAGAAGAACAAAATTTGGTAAGCCAAGTGGGATTTGTGTACTGATCATTACTACCAAGTATCATCAAGATTGGGTGAAAAAATATTTGCTGGTATTTCGGAAACTCGTTATTTCTTAGAAGCTTGGCAACCCCTCTCAATGAAAGTGCTTTTCCACAGTCTGTGCCTAGGGCTACTTGAAGAGGAAACAAACCATAGAGACAAAACTGAGAACTCCTTTATTTTGTCAAGTTTCAAAGAGCTACTACAAACCATGTTGGATTTAGAGTTTCAAATTCATCTTTCTATATAGGAGAGAACAGAGGGAAACCTAAATATAAAAACTGCTACTGTAGACGAACGCTTCAACGTAGAAGAACAAAATTTTGTGAGCCAAGTGTGATTTGTGTACTGATCATTATCTCCAAGTATCATCAAGATTGGGTGAAAAAATATTTGCTGGTGTTTCGGAAACTCGTATTTCTTAGAAGCTTGGCAACCCCTCTCAATGAAAGTGCTTTTCCACAGTCTGTGCCTAGGGCTACTTTAAGAGGAAACAAACCATAGGGACAAAACTGAGAACTCCTTTATTTTGTCAAGTTTCAAAGAGCTACTACAAACCATGTTGGATTTAGAGTTCCAAATTCATCTATCTATATAGGAGAGAACCGAGGGAAACTTAAATATAAAAACTGCTACTGTAGACGAACGCTTCAACCTAGAAGAACAAAATTTGGTAAGCCAAGTGGGATTTGTGTACTGATCATTGCTTCCAAGTATCATCAAATTGGGTGAAAAAATATTTGCTGGTATTTCGGAAACTCTTAATTTCTTAGAAGCTTGGCAACCCCTCTCAATGAAAGTGCTTTTCCACAGTCTGTGCCTAGGGCTACTTGAAGAAGAAACAAACCATAGAGACAAAACTGAGAACTCCTTTATTTTGTCAAGTTTCAAAGAGCTACTACAAACCATGTTGGATTTAGAGTTCCAAATTCATCTTTCTATATAGGAGAGAACAGAGGGAAACCTAAATATAAAAACTGCTACTGTAGACGAACGCTTCAACCTAGAAGAACAAATTTGGTGAGCCAAGTGGGATTTGTGTACTGATCATTAGCTCCAAGTATCATCAAGATTGGGTGAAAAAATATTTGCTGGTATTTCGGGAACTCGTAATTTCTTAGAAGCTTGGCAACCCCTCTCAATGAAAGTGCTTTTCCACAGTCTGTGCCTAGGGCTACTTGAAGAGGAAACAAACCATAGAGATAAAACAGTGAACTCCTTTATTTTGTCAAGTTTCAAAGAGCTACTACAAACCATGTTGGATTTAGAGTTCCAAATTCATCTATCTATATAGGAGAGAACCGAGGAAAACTTAAATATAAAAACTGCTACTGTAGACGAACGCTTCAACCTAGAAGAACAAAATTTGGTAAGCCAAGTGGGATTTGCGTACTGATCATTACTACCAAGTATCATCAAGATTGGGTGAAAAAATATTTCCTGGTATTTCGGAAACTCGTTATTTCTTAGAAGCTTGGCAACCCATCTCAATGAAAGTGATTTCGACAGTCTGTGCCTAGGTCTACTTTAAGAGGAAACAAACCATAGAGACAAAACTGAGAACTCCTTTATTTTGTCAAGTTTCAAAGAGCTACTACAAACCATGTTGGATTTAGAGTTCCAAATTCATCTATCTATATAGGAGAGAACAGAGGGAAACCTAAATATAAAAACTGCTACTGTAGACGAAAGCTTCAACCTAGAAGAACAAAATTTGGTGAGCAAAGTGGGATTTGTGTACTGATCATTACCACCAAGTATTATCAAGATTGGGTGAAATAATATTTGCTGGTATTTCGGAAACTCGTTATTTCGTAGAAGCTTGGCAACCCCTCTCAATGAAAGTGCTTTTCCACAGTCTGGGCCTAGGGCTACTTGAAGAGGAAACAAACCATAGAGACAAAATTGAGAACTCCTTTATTTTGTCAAGTTTCAAAGAGCTACTACAAACCATGTTGGATTTAGAGTTCCAAATTCATCTAACTATATACGAGAGAACAGAGAGAAACCTAAATATAAAAACTGCTACTGTAGACTAACGCTTCATCCTAGAAGAACAAAATTTGGTGAGCCAAGTGGGATTGGTGTACTGATCATTACCACCAAGTATCATCAAGATTGGGTGAAAAAATCTTTGCTGGTATTTCGGAAACTCGTTATTTCTTAGAAGCTTGGCAACCCATCTCAATGAATCTGCTTTCCACAGTCTGTGCCTAGGGCTACTTTAAGAGGAAACAAACCATGGAGACAAAACTGAGAACTCCTTTATTTTGTCAAGTTTCAAACAGCTACTACAAACCATGTTGGATTTAGAGTTCCAAATTCATCTATCTATATAGGAGAGAAAAGAGGGAAACCTAAATATAAAAACTGCTACTTAGACGAACGCTTCAACCTAGAAGAACAAAATTTGGTGAGCCAAGTGGGATTTGTGTACTGATCATTACCACCAAGTATCAACAAGATTGGGTGAAAAAATATTTGCTGGTATTTCGGAAACTCGTTATTTCTTAGAAACTTGGGAACCCCTCTCAATTAAAGTGCTTTTCCACAGTCTGTGCCTAGGGCTACTTGAAGAGGAAACGAACCATAGCGACAAAACTGAGAACTCCTTTATTTTGTCAAGTTTCAAAGAGCTACTACAAACCATGTAGGATTTATAGTTCCAAATTCATCTTTCTATAAGGAGAGAACAGAGGGAAACCTAAATATAAAAACTGCTACTGTAGACGAACGCTTCAACTTAGAAGAACAAAATTTGGTGAGCCTAGTGGGATTTGTGTACTGATCATTAGCACCAAGTATCATCAAGATTGGGTGAAAAAATATTTGCTGATATTTCGGTAACTCGTTATTTCTTAGAAGCTTGGCAACCCCTCTCAATGAAAGTGCTTTTCCACAGTCTGGGCCTAGGGCTACTTGAAGAGGAAACAAACCATAGAGACAAAATTGAGAACTCCTTTATTTTGTCAAGTTTCAAAGAGCTACTACAAACCATGTTGGATTTATAGTTCCAAATTCATCTTTCTATAAGGAGAGAACAGAGGGAAACCTAAATATAAAAACTGCGACTGTAGACGAACGCTTCAACTTAGAAGAACAAAATTTGGTGAGCCAAGTGGGATTTGTGTACTGATCATTACCACCAAGTATCATCAAGATTGGGTGAAAAAATATTTGCTGGTATTTCGGAAACTCGTTATTTCTTAGAAGCTTGGCAACCCCTCTCAATGAAAGTGCTTTCCACAGTCTGTGACTAGGGCTACTTGAAGAGGAAACAAACCATAGAGAAAAAACTGAGAACTCCTTTATTTTGTCAATTTTCAAAGAGCTACTACAAACCATGTTGGATTTAGAGTTCCAAATTCATCTATCTAAATACGAGAGAACAAAGGGAAACCTAAATAAAAACTGCTACTGTAGACGAAAGCTTCAAACTAGAAGAACAAAATTTCGTGAGCCAAGTGGGATTTGTGTACTGATCATTACCACCAAGAATCATCAAATTTGGGTGAAAAAGTATTTGCTGTTTTCTCGAAACTCTTTATTTCTTACAAGCTTGGCGACCCCTCTCAATGAAAGTGCTTTTCCACAGTCTGTGCCTAGGGCTACTTGAAGAGGAAACAAACCATAGAGACAAAACTGAGAACTCCTTTATTTTGTCAAGTTTCAAATAGCTACTACAAACCATGTTGGATTTAGAGTTCCAAATACATCTTTCTATATAGGAGAGAACAGAGGGAAACCTAAATATAAAAACTGCTACTGTAGACGAACGCTTCAACCTAGAAGAACATAATTTGGTGAGCCAAGTGGGATTTGTGTACTGATCATTAGCTCCAAGTATCATCAAGATTGGGTGAAAAAATATTTGCTGGTATTTCGGAAACTCGTAATTTCTTAGAAGCTTGGCAACCCCTCTCAATGAAAGTGCTTTTCCACAGTCTGTGCCTAGGGCTACTTGAAGAGGAAACAAACCATAGAGACAAATCTGAGAACTCCTTTATTTTGTCAAGTTTCAAAGAGCTACTACAAACCATGTTGGATTTAGAGTTCCAAATTCATCTATCTATATATGAGAGAGCAGAGGGAAACCTAAATATAAAAACTGCTACTGTAGACGAACGCTTCAACATAGAAGAACAAAATTTGGTAAGCCAAGTGGGATTTGTGTACTGATCATTACCACCAAGTATCATCAAGATTGGGTGAAAAAATATTTGCTGGTATTTCGGAAACTCGTTACTTCTTAGAAGCTTGGCAACCCCTCTCAATGAAAGTGCTTTTCCACAGTCTGTGCCTAGGGCTACTTGAAGAGGAAACAAACCATAGAGACAAATCTGAGACCTCCTTTATTTTTTCAAGTTCCAAATAGCTACTACAAACCATGTTGGATTTAGAGTTCCAAATTCATCTATCTCTATATGAGAGAACAGAGTGAAACCTAAATATAAAAACTGCTACTGTAGACGAACGCTTCAACCTAGAAGAACAAACTTGGTGAGCCAAGTGGGATTTGTGTACTGATCATTACCACCAAGTATCATCAAGATTGGGTGAAAAAATATTTGCTGATATTTCGGAAACTCGTTATTTCTTAGAAGCTTGGGAACCCCTCTCAATTAAAGTGCTTTTCCACAGTCTGTGCCTAGGGCTACTTGAAGAGGAAACAAACCATAGCGACAAAACTGAGAACTCCTTTATTTTGTCAAGTTTCAAAGAGCTACTACAAACCATGTTGTATTTAGAGTTCCAAATTCATCTTTCTATTTAGGAGAGAACAGAGGGAAACATAAATATAAAAACTGCTACTGTAGACGAACACTTCAACTTAGAAGAACAAAATTTGGTGAGCCAAGTGGGATTTGTGTACTGATCATTAGCACCAAGTATCATCAAGATTGGGTGAAAAAATATTTGCTGGTATTTCGGAAACTCGTAATTTCTTAGAAGCTTGGCAACACCTCTCAATGAAAGTGCTTTTCCACAGTCTGTGCCTAGGGCTACTTGAAGAGGAAACAAACCATAGAGACAAAACTGAGAACTCCTTTATTTTGTCAAGTTTCAAAGAGCTACTACAAACCATGTTGGATTTAGAGTTCCAAATTCATCTATCTATATGGGAGAGAAGAGAGGGAAACCTAAATATAAAAACTGCTACTGTAGATGAACGCTTCAACTTAGAAGAACAAAATTTGGTGAGCCAAGTGGGATTTGTGTACTGATCATTACCACCAAGTATCATCAAGATTGGGTGAAAAAATATTTGCTGGTATTTCAGAAACTCGTTATTTCTTAGAAGCTTGGCAACCCCTCTCAATGAAAGTGCTTTACACAATCTGTGCCTAGGGCTACTTGAAGAGGAAACAAACCATAGAGACAAATCTGAGACCTCCTTTATTTTGTCAAGTTTCAAAGAGCTACTACAAACCATGTTGGATTTAGAGTTCCAAATTCATCTATCTATATAGGAGAGAACAGAGAGAAACCTAAATATAAAAACTGCTACTGTAGCGAACGCTTCAACCTAGAAGAACAAAATTTGGTGAGCCAGTGGGATTTGTGTACTGATCATTACCACCAAGTATCAACAAGATTGGGTGAAAAAATATTTGCTGGTATTTCGGAAACTCGTTATTTCTTAGAAACTTGGGAACCCCTATCAATTAAAGTGCTTTTCCACAGTCTGTGCCTAGGGCTACTTGAAGAGGAAACAAACCATAGCGACAAAACTGAGAACTCCTTTATTTTGTCAAGTTTCAAATAGCTACTACAAACCATGTTGGATTTATAGTTCCAAATTCATCTTTCTATAAGGAGAGAAAAGAGGGAAACCTAAATATAAAAACTGCTACTGTAGACGAACGCTTCAACTTAGAAGAACAAAATTTGGTGAGCCAAGTGGGATTTGTGTACTGATCATTAGCACCAAGTATCAACAAATTGGGTGAAAAAATATTTGCTGGTATTTCGGAAACTCGTAATTTCTTAGAAGCTTGGCAACACCTCTCAATGAAAGTGCTTTCCACAGTCTGTGCCTAGGGCTACTTGAAGAGGAAACAAACCATATTGACAAAACTGAGCACTCCTTTATTTTCTCAAGTTTCAAAGAGCTACTACAAACCATGTTGGATTTAGAGTTCCAAATTCATCTATCTATATAGGAGAGAACCGAGGGAAACTTAAATATAAAAACTGCTACTGTAGACGAACGTTTCAACCTAGAAGAACAAAATTTGGAAAGCCAAGTGGGAATTGTGTACTGATCATTACCACCAAGTATCATCAAGATTGGGTTAAAAAATATTTGCTGGTATTTCGGAAACTCGTTATTTCTTAGAAGCTTGGCAACCCCTCTCAATGAAAGTGCTATTCCACAGTCTGTGCCTAGGGCTACTTTAAGAGGAAACAAACCTTAGAGGCAAATCTGAGAACTCCTTTATTTTGTCAAGTTTCAAAGAGCTACTACAAACCATGTTGGATTTAGAGTTCCAAATTCATCTATCTATATATGAGAGAGCAGAGGGAAACCTAAATATAAAAACTGCTACTGTAGACGAACGCTTCAACATAGAAGAACAAAATTTGGTGAGCCAAGTGGGATTTGTGTACTGATCATTACCACCAAGTATCATCAAGATTGGGTGAAAAAATTTTTGCTGGTATTTCAGAAACTTGTTATTTCTTAGAAGCTTGGCAACCCCTCTCAATGAAAGTGCTTTCCACAGTCTGTGCCTAGGGCTACTTGAAGAGGAAACAAACCATAGAGACAAATCTGAGACCTCCTTTATTTTGTCAAGTTTCAAAGAGCTACTACAAACAATGTTGGATATAGAGTTTCAAATTCATCTATCTATATATTAGAGAACAGAGTGAAACCTAAATATAAAAACTGCTACTGTAGACGAACGCTTCAACCTAGAAGAACAAACTTGGTGAGCCAAGTGGGATTTGTGTACTGATCATTACCACCAAGTATCATCAAGATTGGGTGAAAAAATATTTGCTGATATTTCGGAAACTCGTTATTTCTTAGAAGCTTGGGAACCCCTCTCAATTAAAGTGCTTTTCCACAGTCTGTGCCTAGGGCTACTTGAAGAGGAAACAAACCATAGCGACAAAACTGAGAACTCCTTTATTTTGTCAAGTTTCAAAGAGCTACTACAAACCATGTTGTATTTAGAGTTAAAATTCATCTTCTATTTAGGAGAGAACAGAGGGAAACATAAATATAAAAACTGCTACTGTAGACGAACACTTCAACTTAGAAGAACAAAATTTGGTGAGCCAAGTGGGATTTGTGTACTGATCATTAGCACCAAGTATCATCAAGATTGGGTGAAAAAATATTTGCTGGTATATCGGAAACTCGTAATTTCTTAGAAGCTTGGCAACACCTCTCAATGAAAGTGCTTTTCCACAGTCTGTGCCTAGGGCTACTTGAAGAGGAAACAAACCATAGAGACAAAACTGAGAACTCCTTTATTTTTTCAAGTTTCAAAGAGCTACTACAAACCATGTTGGATTTAGAGTTCCAAATTCATCTATCTATATGGGAGAGAAGAGAGGGAAACCTAAATATAAAAACTGCTACTGTAGACGAACGCTTCAACTTAGAAGAACAAAATTTGGTGAGCCAAGTGGGATTTGTGTACTGATCATTACCACCAAGTATCATCAAGATTGGGTGAAAAAATATTTGCTGGTATTTCAGAAACTCGTTATTTCTTAGAAGCTTGGCAACCCCTCTCAATGAAAGTGCTTTCCACAATCTGTGCCTAGGGCTACTTGAAGAGGAAACAAACCATAGAGACAAATCTGAGACCTCCTTTATTTTGTCAAGTTTCAAAGAGCTACTACAAACCATGTTGGATTTAGAGTTCCAAATTCATCTATCTATATAGGAGAGAACAGAGAGAAACCTAAATATAAAAACTGCTACTGTAGCGAACGCTTCAACCTAGAAGAACAAAATTTGGTGAGCCAGTGGGATTTGTGTACTGATCATTACCACCAAGTATCAACAAGATTGGGTGAAAAAATATTTGCTGGTATTTCGGAAACTCGTTATTTCTTAGAAACTTGGGAACCCCTATCAATTAAAGTGCTTTTCCACAGTCTGTGCCTAGGGCTACTTGAAGAGGAAACAAACCATAGCGACAAAACTGAGAACTCCTTTATTTTGTCAAGTTTCAAATAGCTACTACAAACCATGTTGGATTTATAGTTCCAAATTCATCTTTCTATAAGGAGAGAACAGAGGGAAACCTAAATATAAAAACTGCTACTGTAGACGAACGCTTCAACTTAGAAGAACAAAATTTGGTGAGCCAAGTGGGATTTGTGTACTGATCATTAGCACCAAGTATCAACAAGATTGGGTGAAAAAATATTTGCTGGTATTTCGGAAACTCGTAATTTCTTAGAAGCTTGGCAACACCTCTCAATGAAAGTGCTTTCCACAGTCTGTGCCTAGGGCTACTTGAAGAGGAAACAAACCATATTGACAAAACTGAGCACTCCTTTATTTTGTCAAGTTTCAAAGAGCTACTACAAACCATGTTGGATTTAGAGTTCCAAATTCATCTATCTATATAGGAGAGAACCGAGGGAAACTTAAATATAAAAACTGCTACTGTAGACGAACGCTTCAACCTAGAAGAACAAAATTTGGAAAGCCAAGTGGGATTTGTGTACTGATCATTACCACCAAGTATCATCAAGATTGGGTTAAAAAATATTTGCTGGTATTTCGGAAACTCGTTATTTCTTAGAAGCTTGGCAACCCCTCTCAATGAAAGTGCTATTCCACAGTCTGTGCCTAGGGCTACTTTAAGAGGAAACAAACCTTAGAGGCAAATCTGAGAACTCCTTTATTTTGTCAAGTTTCAAAGAGCTACTACAAACCATGTTGGATTTAGAGTTCCAAATTCATCTATCTATATATGAGAGAGCAGAGGGAAACCTAAATATAAAAACTGCTACTGTAGACGAACGCTTCAACATAGAAGAACAAAATTTGGTGAGCCAAGTGGGATTTGTGTACTGATCATTACCACCAAGTATCATCAAGATTGGGTGAAAAAATATTTGCTGGTATTTCAGAAACTTGTTATTTCTTAGAAGCTTGGCAACCCCTCTCAATGAAAGTGCTTTCCACAGTCTCTGCCTAGGGCTACTTGAAGAGGAAACAAACCATAGAGACAAATCTGAGACCTCCTTTATTTTGTCAAGTTTCAAAGAGCTACTACAAACAATGTTGGATATAGAGTTTCAAATTCATCTATCTATATAGGAGAGAACAGAGAGAAACCTAAATATAAAAACTGCTACTGTAGCGAACGCTTCAACCTAGAAGAACAAAATTTGGTGAGCGAAGTGGGATTTGTGTACTGATCATTACCACCAAGTATCAACAAGATTGGGTGAAAAAATATTTGCTGGTATTTCGGAAACTCGTAATTTCTTAGAAGCTTGGCAACACCTCTCAATGAAAGTGCTTTTCCACAGTCTGTGCCTAGGGCTACATGAAGAGGAAACAAACCATAGAGACAAAACTGAGAACTCCTTTATTTTGTCAAGTTTCAAAGAGCTACTACAAACCATGTTGGATTTAGAGTTCCAAATTCATCTATCTATATGGGAGAGAACAGAGGGAAACCTATATATAAAAACTGCTACTGTAGACGATCGCTTCAACCTAGAAGAACAAAATTTGGTGAGCCAAGTGGGATTTGTGTACTGATCATTACCACCAAGTATCATCAAGATTGGGTGAAAAAATATTTGCTGGTATTTCGGAAACTCGTTATTTCTTAGAAGCTTGGCAACCCCTCTCAATGAAAGTGCTTTCCACAGTCTGTGCCTAGGGCTACTTGAAGAGGAAACAAACCATAGAGACGAAACTGAGAACTCCTTTATTTTGCCAAGTTTCAAAGAGCTACTACAAACATGTTGGATTTAGAGTTCCAAATTCATCTATCTATATATGAGAGAACAAAGGGAAACCTAAATATAAAAACTGCTACTGTAGACGAAAGCTTCAAACTAGAAGAACAAAATTTCGTGAGCCAAGTGGGATTTGTGTACTGATCATTACCACCAAGAATCATCAAATTTGGGTGAAAAAATATTTGCTGGTATTTCGAAACTCGTTATTTCTTAGAAGCTTGGCAACCCCTCTCAATTAAAGTGCTTTTCCACAGTCTGTGCCTAGGGCTACTTGAAGAGGAAAAAAACCATAGAGACAAAACAGAGAACTCCTTTATTTTGTCAAGTTTCAAAGAGCTACTGCAAACCATGTTGGATTTAGAGTTCCAAATTCATCTATCTATATGGGAGAGAACAGAGGGAAACCTAAATATAAAAACTGCTACTGTAGACGAACGCTTCAACCTAGAAGAACAAAATTTGGTGAGCCAAGTGGGATTTGTGTACTGATCATTACCACCAAGTATCATCAAGATTGGGTGAAAAAATATTTGCTGGTATTTCGGAAACTCGTTATTTCTTAGAAGCTTGGCAACCCCTCTCAATGAAAGTGCTTTCCACAGTCTGTGCCTAGGGTTACTTGAAGAGGAAACAAACCATAGAGACAAAACTGAGAACTCCTTTATTTTGTCAAGTTTCAAAGAGCTACTACAAACCATGTTGGATTTAGAGTTCCAAATTCATCTATCTAAATACGAGAGAACAAAGGGAAACCTAAATATAAAAACTGCTAATGTAGACGAAAGCTTCAAACTAGAAGAACAAAATTTCGTGAGCCAAGTGGGATTTGTGTACTGATCATTACCACCAAGAATCATCAAATTTGGGTGAAAAAATATTTGCTGTTATTTCGAAACTCGTTATTTCTTAGAAGCTTGGCAACCCCTCTCAATGAAAGTGCTTGTCCACAGTCTGTGCCTAGGGCTACTTGAAGAGGAAACAAACCATAGAGACAAAACTGAGAAATCCTTTATTTTGTCAGTTTCAAAGAGCTACTACAAACCATGTTGGATTTAGAGTACCAAATTCATCTATCTATATAGGAGAGAACCGAGGGAAAACTTAAATATAAACACTGCTACTGTAGTAGAACGCTTCAACCTAGAAGAACAAAATTTGGTAAGGCAAGTGGGATTTGTGTACTGATCATTACCACCAAGTACCATCAAGATTGGGTGAAAAAATATTTGCTGGTATTTCGGAAACTCGTTATTTCTTAGAAGCTTGGCAACCCCTCTCAATGAAAGTGCTATTCCACAGTCTGTGCCTAGGGCTACTTGAAGAGGAAACAACCATAGAGACGAAACTGAGAACTCCGTTATTTTGTCAAGTTTCAAAGAGCTACTACAAAACAGGTTGGATTTAGAGTTCCAAATTCATCTATCTATATATGAGAGAACAAAGGGAAACCTAAATATAAAAACTGCTACTGTAGACGAACGCTTCAACCTAGAAGAACAAAATTTGGTGAGCCAAGTGGGATTTGTGTACTGATCATTACCACCAAGTATCAACAAGATTGTGTGAAAAAATATTTGCTGGTATTTCGGAAACTCGTTATTTCTTAGAAGCTTGGCAACCCATCTCAATGAAAGTGCTTTCCACAGTCTGTGCCTAGGGCTAATTGAAGAGGAAACAAACCATAGAGAAAAATCGGAGAACTCCTTTATTTTGTCAAGTTTCAAAGAGCTACTACAAACCATGTTGGATTTAGAGTTCCAAATTCATCTATCTATATAGGAGAGAACCGAGGGAAACTTAAATATAAAAACTGCTACTGTAGACGAACGCTTCAACCTAGAAGACCAAAATTTCGTGAGCCAAGTGGGATTTGTGTACTGATCATTACCACCAAGAAGCATCAAATTTGGGTGAAAAAATATTTGCTGGTATTTCGAAACTCGTTATTTCTTAGAAGCTTTGCAACCAATCTCAATGAAAGTGCTTTCCACAGTCTGTGCCTAGGGCTACTTTAAGAGGAAACAAACCATAGAGACAAATCTGAGACCTCCTTTATTTTGTCAACTTTCAAAGAGCTACTACAAACCATGATGGATTTAGAGTTCCAAATTCATCTATCTATATATGAGAGAACAAAGGGAAACCTAAATATAAAAACTGCTACTGTAGACGAAAGCTTCAAACTAGAAGAACAAAATTTCGTGAGCCAAGTGGGATTTGTGTACTGATCATTACCACCAAGAATCATCAAATTTGGGAGAAAAAATATTTGCTGGTATTTCGAACTCGTTATGTCTTAGAAGCTTGGCAACCCCTCTCAATGAAAGTGGTTTTCCACAGTCTGTGCCTAGGGCTACTTGAAGAGGAAACAAACCATAGAGACAAATCTGAGACCTTCTTTATTTTGTCAAGTTTCAAAGAGCTACTACAAACCCTGTTGGATTTAGAGTTCCAAATTCATCTATCTATATAGGAGAGAACAGAGAGAAACCTAAATATAAAAACTGCTTCTGTAGACGAACGCTTCAACCTAGAAGAACAAAATTTGGTGAGCCAAGTGGGATTTGTATACTGATCATCACCACCAAGTATCAACAAGATTGTGTGAAAAAATATTTGCTGGTATTTCGGAAACTCGTTATTTCTTAGAAGCTTGGCAACCCATCTCAATGAAAGTGCTTTCCACAGTCTGTGCCTAGGGCTACTTGAAGAGGAAACAAACCATAGAGACAAAACAGAGAACTCCTTTAATTGTCAAGTTTCAAAGAGCTACTACAAACCATGTTGGATTTAGAGTTCCAAATTCATCTTTCTATATAGGAGAGAACAGAGGGAAACCTAAATATAAAAACTGCTACTGTAGACGAACGCTTCAACCAAGAAGAACAAAATTTGGTGAGCCAAGTGGGATTTGTGTACTGATCATTAGCTCCAGTATCATCAAGATTGGGTGAAAAAATATTTGCTGGTATTTCGGAAACTCGTTATTTCTTAGAAGCTTGGCAACCCCTCTCAATGAAAGTGCTTTTCCAAAGTCTGTGCCTAGGGCTACTTGAAGAGGAAACAAACCATAGAGAAAAAATCTGAGAACTCTTTATTTTGTCAAGTTTCAAAGAGGCTACTACAAACCATGTTGGATTTAGAGTTCCAAATTCATCTATCTATATAGGAGAGAACCGAGGGAAACTTAAAATATAAAAACTGCTACTGTAGACGAACGTTCAACCTAGAAGAACAAAATTTCGTGAGCCAAGTGGGATTTGTGTACTGATCATTACCACCAAGAATCATCAAATTTGGGTGAAAAAATATTTGCTGGTATTTTGAAACTCGTTATTTCTTAGAAGCTTGGCAACCCCTCTCAATGAAAGTGCTTTTCCACAGTCTGTGCCTAAGGCTACTTGAAGAGGAAACAAACCATAGAGACAAATCTGAGACCTCCTTTATTTTGTCAAGTTTCAAAGAGCTACTACAAACCCTGTTGGATTTAGAGTTCCAAATTCAATATCTATATAGGAGAGAACAGAGAGAAACCTAAATATAAAAACTGCTACTGTAGCGAACGCTTCAACCTAGAAGAACAAAATTTGGTGAGCCAAGTGGGATTTGTATACTGATCATTACCACCAAGTATCAAAAAGGTTGTGTGAAATAATATTTGCTGGTATTTCGGAAACTCGTTATTTCTTAGAAGCTTGGCAACCAATCTCAATGAAAGTGCTTTCCACAGTCTGTGCCTAGGGCTACTTGAAGAGGAAACAAACCATAGAGACAAAACTGAAAACTCCTTTATTTTGTCAAGTTTCAAAGAGCTACTACAAACCATGGTGGATTTAGAGTTCCAAATTCATCTATCTGTATAGGAGAGAACAGAGGGAAACCTAAATATAAAAACTGCTACTGTACACGAACGCTTCAACCTAGAAGAACTAAATTTGGTGAGCCAAGTGGGATATGTGTACTGATCATTAGCACCAAGTATCATCAAGATTGGTTGAAAAAATATTTGCTGGTATTTCGGAAACTCGTTATTTCTTAGAAGCTTGGCAACCCCTCTCAATGAAAGTGCTTTTCCACAGTCTGTGCCTAGGGCTACTTGAAGAGGAAACAAACCATAGAGGCAAATCTGAGAACTCCTTTATTTTGTCAAGTTTCAAAGAGCTACTACAAACCATGTTGGATTTAGAGTTCCAAATTCATCTATCTATATAGGAGAGAACCGAGGGAAACTTAAATACAAAAACTGCTACTGTAGACGAACGCTTCAACCTAGAAGAACAAAATTTGGTAAGCCAAGTGGGATTTGTGTACTGATCATTACCACCAAGTATCATCAAGATTGGGTGAAAAAATATTTGCTGGTATTTCGGAAACTCGTTATTTCTTAGAAGCTTGGCAACCCCTCTCAATGAAAGTGCTTTTCCACAGTCTGTGCCTAGGGCTACTTGAAGAGGAAACAAACCATAGAGGCAAATCTGAGAACTCCTTTATTTTGTCAAGTTTCAAAGAGCTACTACAAACCATGTTGGATTTAGAGTTCCAAATTCATCTATCTATATAGGAGAGAACCGAGCGAAACTTAAATATAAAAACTGCTAGTGTAGACGAACGCTTCAACCTAGAAGAACAAAATTTGGTAAGCCAAGTGGGATTTGTGTACTGATCATTACCACCAAGTATCATCAAGATTGGGTGAAAAAATATTTGCTGGTATTTCGGAATCTCGTTATTTCTTAGAAGCTTGGCAACCCCTCTCAATGAAAGTGCTTTCCACAGTCTGTGCCTATGCCTACTTGAAGAGGAAACAAACCATAGAGACAAAACTGAGAACTCCTTTATTTTGTCACGTTTCAAAGAGCTACTACAAACCATGTTGGATTTAGAGTTCCAAATTCATCTATATGTATAGGAGAGAACAGAGGGAAAACTAAATATAAAAACTGCTACTGTAGACGAACGCTTCAACCAAGAAGAACAAAATTTGGTGAGCCAAGTGGGATTTGTGTACTGATCATTAGCTCCAAGTATCATCAAGATTGGGTGAAAAAATATTTGCTGGTATTTCGGAAACTCGTTATTTCTTAGAAGCTTGGCAACCCCGCTCAATGAAAGTGCTTTTCCAAAGTCTGTGCCTAGGGCTACTTGAAGAGGAAACAAACCATAGAGAAAAATCTGAGAACTCCTTTATTTTGTCAAGTTTCAAAGAGCTACTACAAACCATGTTGGATTTATATTTCCAAATTCATTTATCTATATAGGAGAGAACCGAGGGAAACTTAAATATAAAAACTGCTACTGTAGACGAACGCTTCAACCTAGAAGAACAAAATTTCGTGAGCCAAGTGGGATTTGTGTACTGATCATTACCACCAAGAATCATCAAATTTGGGTGAAAAAATATTTGCTGGTATTTCGAAACTCGTTATGTCTTAGAAGCTTGGCAACCCCTCTCAATGAAAGTGCTTTTCTACAGCCTGTGCCTAGGGCTACTTGAAGAGGAAACAAACCATAGAGACAAATCTGAGACCTTCTTTATTTTGTCAAGTTTCAAAGAGCTACTACAAACAGTGTTGGATTTAGAGTTCCAAATTCATCTAGATATATAGGAGAGAACAGAGAGAAACCTAAATATAAAAACTGCTACTGTAGCGAACGCTTCAACCTAGAAGAACAAAATTTGGTGAGCCAAGTGGGATTTGTATACTGATCATTACCACCAAGTATCAAAAAGGTTGTGTGAAATAATATTTGCTGGTATTTCGGAAACTCGTTATTTCTTAGAAGCTTGGCAACCAATCTCAATGAAAGTGCTTTCCACAGTCTGTGCCTAGGGCTACTTGAAGAGGAAACAAACCATAGAGACAAAACTGAAAACTCCTTTATTTTGTCAAGTTTCAAAGAGCTACTACAAACCATGGTGGATTTAGAGTTCCAAATTCATCTATCTGTATAGGAGAGAACAGAGGGAAACCTAAATATAAAAACTGCTACTGTACACGAACGCTTCAACCTAGAAGAACTAAATTTGGTGAGCCAAGTGGGATATGTGTACTGATCATTAGCACCAAGTATCATCAAGATTGGTTGAAAAAATATTTGCTGGTATTTCGGAAACTCGTTATTTCTTAGAAGCTTGGCAACCCCTCTCAATGAAAGTGCTTTTCCACAGTCTGTGCCTAGGGCTACTTGAAGAGGAAACAAACCATAGAGGCAAATCTGAGAACTCCTTTATTTTGTCAAGTTTCAAAGAGCTACTACAAACCATGTTGGATTTAGAGTTCCAAATTCATCTATCTATATAGGAGAGAACCGAGGGAAACTTAAATACAAAAACTGCTACTGTAGACGAACGCTTCAACCTAGAAGAACAAAATTTGGTAAGCCAAGTGGGATTTGTGTACTGATCATTACCACCAAGTATCATCAAGATTGGGTGAAAAAATATTTGCTGGTATTTCGGAAACTCGTTATTTCTTAGAAGCTTGGCAACCCCTCTCAATGAAAGTGCTTTTCCACAGTCTGTGCCTAGGGCTACTTGAAGATGAAACAAACCATAGAGGCAAATCTGAGAACTCCTTTATTTTGTCAAGTTTCAAAGAGCTACTACAAACCATGTTGGATTTAGAGTTCCAAATTCATCTATCTATATAGGAGAGAACCGAGCGAAACTTAAATATAAAAACTGCTAGTGTAGACGAACGCTTCAACCTAGAAGAACAAAATTTGGTAAGCCAAGTGGGATTTGTGTACTGATCATTACCACCAAGTATCATCAAGATTGGGTGAAAAAATATTTGCTGGTATTTCGGAATCTCGTTATTTCTTAGAAGCTTGGCAACCCCTCTCAATGAAAGTGCTTTCCACAGTCTGTGCCTATGCCTACTTGAAGAGGAAACAAACCATAGAGACAAAACTGAGAACTCCTTTATTTTGTCACGTTTCAAAGAGCTACTACAAACCATGTTGGATTTAGAGTTCCAAATTCATCTATATGTATAGGAGAGAACAGAGGGAAAACTAAATATAAAAACTGCTACTGTAGACGAACGCTTCAACCAAGAAGAACAAAATTTGGTGAGCCAAGTGGGATTTGTGTACTGATCATTAGCTCCAAGTATCATCAAGATTGGGTGAAAAAATATTTGCTGGTATTTCGGAAACTCGTTATTTCTTAGAAGCTTGGCAACCCCGCTCAATGAAAGTGCTTTTCCAAAGTCTGTGCCTAGGGCTACTTGAAGAGGAAACAAACCATAGAGAAAAATCTGAGAACTCCTTTATTTTGTCAAGTTTCAAAGAGCTACTACAAACCATGTTGGATTTATATTTCCAAATTCATTTATCTATATAGGAGAGAACCGAGGGAAACTTAAATATAAAAACTGCTACTGTAGACGAACGCTTCAACCTAGAAGAACAAAATTTCGTGAGCCAAGTGGGATTTGTGTACTGATCATTACCACCAAGAATCATCAAATTTGGGTGAAAAAATATTTGCTGGTATTTCGAAACTCGTTATGTCTTAGAAGCTTGGCAACCCCTCTCAATGAAAGTGCTTTTCTACAGCCTGTGCCTAGGGCTACTTGAAGAGGAAACAAACCATAGAGACAAATCTGAGACCTTCTTTATTTTGTCAAGTTTCAAAGAGCTACTACAAACAGTGTTGGATTTAGAGTTCCAAATTCATCTAGATATATAGGAGAGAACAGAGAGAAACCTAAATATAAAAACTGCTACTGTAGCGAACGCTTCAACCTAGAAGAACAAAATTTGGTGAGCCAAGTGGGATTTGTATACTGATCATTACCACCAAGTATCAACAAGATTGTGTGAAATAATATTTGCTGGTATTTCGGAAACTCGTGATTTCTTAGAAGCTTGGCAACCAATCTCAATGAAAGTGCTTTCCACAGTCTGTGCCTAGGGCTACTTGAAGAGGAAACAAACCATAGAGACAAAACTGAGAACTCCTTTATTTTGTCAAGTTTCAAAGAGCTACTACAAACCATGTTGGATTTAGAGTTCCAAATTCATCTATCTGTATAGGAGAGAACAGAGGGAAACCTAAATATAAAAACTGTTACTGTACACGAACGCTTCAACCTAGAAGAACTAAATTTGGTGAGCCAAGTGGGATATGTGTACTGATCATTAGCAACAAGTATCATCAAGATTGGGTGAAAAAATATTTGCTGGTATTTCGGAAACTCGTTATTTCCTAGAAGCTTGGCAACCCCTCTCAATGAAAGTGCTTTTCCACAGTCTGTGCCTAGGGCTAATTGAAGAGGAAACAAACCATAGAGAAAAATCTGAGAACTCCTTTATTTTGTCAAGTTTCAAAGAGTTACTACAAACCATGTTGGATTTAGAGTTCCAAATTCATCTATCTATATAGGAGAGAACCGAGGGAAACTTAAATATAAAAACTGCTACTGTAGACGAACGCTTCAACCTAGAAGAACAAAATTTCGTGAGCCAAGTGGGATTTGTGTACTGATCATTACCACCAAGAATCATCAAATTTGGGTGAAAAAATATTTGCTGGTATTTTGAAACTCGTTATTTCTTAGAAGCTTGGCAACCCCTCTCAATGAAAGTGCTTTTCCACAGTCTGTGCCTACGGCTACTTGAAGAGGAAACAAACCATAGAGACAAATCTGAGACCTCCTTTATTTTGTCAAGTTTCAAAGAGCTACTACAAACCATGTTGGATTTAGAGTTCCAAATTCATCTATCTATATAGGAGAGAAAAGAGAGAAACCTAAATATAAAAACTGCTACTGTAGCGAAAGCTTCAACCTAGAAGAACAAAATTTGGTGAGCCAAGTGGGATTTGTATACTGATCATTACCACCAAGTATCAACAAGATTGTGTGAAATAATATTTGCTGGTATTTCGGAAACTCGTTATTTCTTAGAAGCTTGGCAACCAATCTCAATGAAAGTGCTTTCCACAGTCTGTGCCTAGGGCTACTTGAAGAGGAAACAAACCATAGAGACAAAACTGAGAACTCCTTTATTTTGTCAAGTTTCAAAGAGCTACTACAAACCATGTTGTATTTAGGGTTCCAAATTCATCTATCTGTATAGGAGAGAACAGAGGGAAACCTAAATATAAAAACTGCTACTGTACACGAACGCATAAACCTAGAAGAACTAAATTTGGTGAGCCAAGTGGGATATGTGTACTGATCATTAGCAACAAGTATCATCAAGATTGGGTGAAAAAATATTTGCTGGTATTTCGGAAACTCGTTATTTCTTAGAAGCTTGGCAACCCCTCTCAATGAAAGTGCTTTTCCACAGTCTGTGCCTAGGGCTACTTGAAGAGGAAACAAACCATAGAGGCAAATCTGAGAACTCCTTTATTTTGTCAAGTTTCAAAGAGCTACTACAAAACATGTTGGATTTAGAGTTCCAAATTCATCTATCTATATAGGAGAGAACAGAGAGAAACCTAAATATAAAAACTCCTACTGTAGACGAACGCTTCAACCTAGAAGAACAAAATTTGGTGAGCCAAGTGGGATTTGTGTACTGATCATTACCACCAAGTATCAACAAGATTGTGTGAAAAAATATTTGCTGGTATTTCGGAAACTCGTTATTTCTTAGAAGCTTGGCAACCCATCTCAATGAAAGTGCTTTCCACAGTCTGTGCCTAGGGCTACTTGAAGAGGAAACAAACCATAGAGAAAAATGGGAGACCTCCTTTATTTTGTCAAGTTTCAAAGAGCTACTACAAACCATGTTGGATTTAGAGTTCCAAATTCATCTATCTATATAGGAGAGAACCGAGGGAAACTTAAATATAAAAACTGCTACTGTAGACGAACGCTTCAACCTAGAAGAACAAAATTTCGTGAGCCAAGTGGGATTTGTGTACTGATCATTACCACCAAGAATCATCAAATTTGGGTGAAAAAATATTTGCTGGTATTTCGGAACTCGTTATTTCTTAGAAGCTTGGCAACCCCTCTCAATGAAAGTGCTTTCCCACAGTCTGTGCGTACGGCTACTTGAAGAGGAAACAAACCATAGAGACAAATCTGAGACCTCCTTTATTTTGTCAAGTTTCAAAGAGCTACTACAAACCATGTTTGATTTAGAGTTCCAAATTCATCTATCTATATAGGAGAGAACAGAGAGAAACCTAAATATAAAAACTGCTACTGTAGCGAACGCTTCAACCTAGAAGAACAAAATTTGGTGAGCCAAGTGGGATTTGTATACTGATCATTACCACCAAGTATCAACAAGATTGTGTGAAATAATATTTGCTGGTATTTCGGAAACTCGTTATTTCTTAGAAGCTTGGCAACCAATCTCAATGAAAGTGCTTTCCACAGTCTGGGCCTAGGGCTACTTGAAGAGGAAACAAACCATAGAGACAAAACTGAGAACTCCTTTATTTTGTCAAGTTTCAAAGAGCTACTACAAACCATGTTGGATTTAGAGTTCCAAATTCATCTATCTGTATAGGAGAGAACAGAGGGAAACCTAAATATAATAACTGCTACTGTACATGAACGCTTAAACCTAGAAGAACAAAATTTGGTAAGCCAAGTGGGATTTGTGTACTGATCATTACCACCAAGTATCATCAAGATTTGGTGAAAAAATATTTGCTGGTATTTCGGAAACTCGTTATTTCTTAGAAGCTTGGCAACCCCTCTCAATGAAAGTGCTATTCCACAGTCTGTGCCTAGGGCTACTTTAAGAGGAAACAAACCATAGAGACAAATCTGAGACCTCCTTTATTTTGTCAAGTTTCAAAGAGCTACTACAAACCATGTTGGATTTAGAGTTAAAAATTCATCTATCTATATATGAGAGAACAAAGGGAAACCTAAATATAAAAACTGCTACTGTAGACGAAAGCTTCAAACTAGAAGAACAAAATTTCGTGAGCCAAGTGGGATTTGTGTACTGATCATTACCACCAAGAATCATCAAATTTGGGTGAAAAAATATTTGCTGCTATTTCGAAACTCGTTATTTCTTAGAAGCTTGGCAACCCCTCTCATTGAAAGTGCTTTCCCACAGTCTGTGCCTACGGCTACTTGAAGAGGAAACAAACCATAGAGACAAATCTGAGACCTCCTTTATTTTGTCAAGTTTCAAAGAGCTACTACAAACCATGTTGGATTTAGAGTTCCAAATTCATCTATCTATATAGGAGAGAACAGAGGGAAACCTAAATATAAAAACTGCTACTGTAGCGAACGCTTCAACCTAGAAGAACAAAATTTGGTGAGCCAAGTGGGATTTGTATACTGATCATTACCACCAAGTATCAACAAGATTGTGTGAAATAATATTTGCTGGTATTTCGGAAACTCGTTATTTCTTAGAAGCTTGGCAACCCATCTCAATGAAAGTGCTTTCCACAGTCTGTGCCTAGGGCTACTTGAGGAGGAAACAAACCATAGAGACAAAACTGAGAACTCCTTTATTTTGTCAAGTTTCAAAGAGCTACTACAAACCATGTTGGATTTAGAGTTCCAAATTCATCTTTCTATATAGGAGAGAACAGAGGGAAACCTAAATATAAAAACTGCTACTGTAGACGAACGCTTCAACCAAGAAGAACAAAATTTGGTGAGCCAAGTGGGATTTGTGTACTGATCATTAGCTCCAAGTATCATCAAGATTGGGTGAAAAAATATTTGCTGGTATTTCGGAAACTCGTTATTTCTTAGAAGCTTGGCAACCCCTCTCAATGAAAGTGCTTTTCCAAAGTCTGTGCCTAGGGCTACTTGAAGAGGAAACAAACCATAGAGAAAAATCTGAGAACTCCTTTATTTTGTCAAGTTTCAAAGAGCTACTACAAACCATGTTGGATTTAGAGTTCCAAATTCATCTATCTATATAGGAGAGAAACGAGGGAAACTTAAATATAAAAACTGCTACTGTAGACGAACGCTTCAACCTAGAAGAACAAAATTTAGTGAGCCAAGTGGGATTTGTGTACTGATCATTACCACCAAGAATCATCAAATTTGGGTGAAAAAATATTTGCTGGTATTTCGAAACTCGTTATTTCTTAGAAGCTTGGCAACCCCTCTCAATGAAAGTGCTTTCCCACAGTCTGTGCCTACGGCTACTTGAAGAGGAAACAAACCATAGAGACAAATCTGAGACCTCCTTTATTTTGTCAAGTTTCAAAGAGCTACTACAAACCATGTTGGATTTAGAGTTCCAAATTCATCTATCTATATAGGAGAGAACAGAGGGAAACCTAAATATAAAAACTGCTACTGTAGCGAACGCTTCAACCTAGAAGAACAAAATTTGGTGAGCCAAGTGGGATTTGTATACTGATCATTACCACCAAGTATCAACAAGATTGTGTGAAATAATATTTGCTGGTATTTCGGAAACTCGTTATTTCTTAGAAGCTTGGCAACCCATCTCAATGAAAGTGCTTTCCACAGTCTGTGCCTAGGGCTACTTGAGGAGGAAACAAACCATAGAGACAAAACTGAGAACTCCTTTATTTTGTCAAGTTTCAAAGAGCTACTACAAACCATGTTGGATTTAGAGTTCCAAATTCATCTTTCTATATAGGAGAGAACAGAGGGAAACCTAAATATAAAAACTGCTACTGTAGACGAACGCTTCAACCAAGAAGAACAAAATTTGGTGAGCCAAGTGGGATTTGTGTACTGATCATTAGCTCCAAGTATCATCAAGATTGGGTGAAAAAATATTTGCTGGTATTTCGGAAACTCGTTATTTCTTAGAAGCTTGGCAACCCCTCTCAATGAAAGTGCTTTTCCAAAGTCTGTGCCTAGGGCTACTTGAAGAGGAAACAAACCATAGAGAAAAATCTGAGAACTCCTTTATTTTGTCAAGTTTCAAAGAGCTACTACAAACCATGTTGGATTTAGAGTTCCAAATTCATCTATCTCTATAAGAGAGAACCGAGGGAAACTTAAATATAAAAACTGCTACTGTAGACGAACGCTTCAACCTAGAAGAACAAAATTTCGTGAGCCAAGTGGGATTTGTGTACTGATCATTACCACCAAGAATCATCAAATTTGGGTGAAAAAATATTTGCTGGTATTTCGAAACTCGTTATTTCTTAGAAGCTTGGCAACCCCTCTCAATGAAAGTGCTTTCCCACAGTCTGTGCCTACGGCTACTTGAAGAGGAAACAAACCATAGAGACAAATCTGAGACCTCCTTTATTTTGTCAAGTTTCAAAGAGCTACTACAAACCATGTTGGATTTAGAGTTCCAAATTCATCTATCTATATAGGAGAGAACAGAGAGAAACCTAAATATAAAAACTGCTACTGTAGCGAACGCTTCAACCTAGAAGAACAAAATTTGGTGAGCCAAGTGGGATTTGTATACTGATCATTACCACCAAGTATCAACAAGATTGTGTGAAATAATATTTGCTGGTATTTCGGAAACTCGTTTTTTCTTAGAAGCTTGACAACCAATCTCAATGAAAGTGCTTTCCACAGTCTGTGCCTAGGGCTACTTGAAGAGGAAACAAACCATAGAGACAAAACTGAGAACTCCTATATTTTGTCAAGTTTCAAAGAGCTACTACAAACCATGTTGGATTTAGAGTTCCAAATTCATCTATCTGTATAGGAGAGAACAGAGGGAAACCTAAATATAAAAACTGCTACTGTACACGAACGCTTCAACCTAGAAGAACTAAATTTGGTGAGCCAAGTGGGATATGTGTACTGATCATTAGCAACAAGTATCATCAAGATTGGGTGAAAAAATATTTGCTGGTATTTCGGAAACTCGTTATTTCTTAGAAGCTTGGCAACCCCTCTCAATGAAAGTGCTTTTCCACAGTCTGTGCCTAGGGCTACTTGAAGAGGAAACAAACCATAGAGGCAAATCTGAGAACTCCTTTATTTTGTCAAGTTTCAAAGAGCTACTACAAACCATGTTGGATTTAGAGTTCCAAATTCATCTATCTATATAGGAGAGAACCGAGGGAAACTTAAATATAAAAACTGCTACTGTAGACGAACGCTTCAACCTAGAAGAACAAAATTTCGTGAGCCAAGTGGGATTTGAGTACTGATCATTACCACCAAGTATCATCAAGATTGGGTGAAAAAATATTTGCTGGAATTTCGGAATCTCGTTATTTCTTAGAAGCTTGGCAACCCCTCTGAATGAAAGTGCTATTCCACAGTCTGTAACTAGGGCTACTTGAAGAGGAAACAAACCATAGAGACAAATCTGAGACCTTCTTTATTTTGTCAAGTTTCAAAGTGCTACTACAAACCCTGTTGGATTTAGATTTCCAAATTCATCTATCTATATAGGAGAGAACAGAGAGAAACCTAAATATAAAAACTGATACTGTAGACGAAAGTTTCAACCTAGAAGAACAAAATTTGGTGAGCCAAGTGGGATTTGTGTACTGATCATTACCACCAAGTATCAACAAGATTGTGTGAAAAAATATTTGCTGGTATTTTGGAAACTCGTAATTTCTTAGAAGCTTGGAACCCATCTCAATGAAAGTGCTTTCCACAGTCTGTGCCTAGGGCTACTTGAGGAGGAAACAAACCATAGAGACAAAACTGAGAACTCCTTTATTTTGTCAAGTTTCAAAGAGCTACTACAAACCATGTTGGATTTAGAGTTCCAAATTCATCTTTCTATATAGGAGAGAACAGAGGGAAACCTAAATATAAAAACTGCTACTGTAGACGAACGCTTCAACCTAGAAGAACAAAATTGGGTGAGCCAAGTGGGATTTGTGTACTGATCATTACCACCAAGTATCAACAAGATTGTGTGAAAAAATATTTGCTGGTATTTCGGAAACTCGTTATTTCTTAGAAGCTTGGCAACCCATCTCAATGAAAGTGCTTTCCACAGTCTGTGCCTAGGGCTACTTGAAGAGGAAACAAACCATAGAGGCAAATCTGAGAACTCCTTTATTTAGTCAAGTTTCAAAGAGCTACTACAAACCATGTTGGATTTAGAGTTCCAAATTCATCTATCCATATAGGAGAGAACCGAGGGAAACTTAAATATAAAAACTGTTACTGTAGACGAACGCTTCAACCTAGAAGAACAAAATTTGGTAAGCCAAGTGGGATTTGTGTACTGATCATTACCACCAAGTATCATCAAGATTGGGTGAAAAAATATTTGCTGGTATTTCGGAAACTCTTTATTTCTTAGAAGCTTGGCAACCCCTGTCAATGAAAGTGCTATTCCACAGTCTGTGCCTAGGGCTACTTAAAGAGGAATCAAACCATAGAGACAAATCTGAGACCTCCTTTATTTTGTCAAGTTTCAAAGAGCTACTACAAACCATGTTGGATTTAGAGTTCCAAATTCATCTATCTATATATGAGAGAACAAAGGGAAACCTAAATATAAAAACTGCTACTGTAGACGAAAGCTTCAAACTAGAAGAACAAAATTTCGTGAGTCAAGTGGGATTTGTGTACTGATCATTACCACGAAGAATCATCAAATTTGGGTGAAAAAATATTTGCTGGTATTTCGAAACTCGTTATGTCTTAGAAGCTTGGCAACCCCTCTCAATTAAAGTGCTTTTACACAGTCTGTGCCTAGGGCTACTTGAAGAGGAAACAAACCATAGAGACAAATCTGAGACCTTCTTTATTTTGTCAAGTTTCAAAGAGCTACTACAAACCCTGTTGGATTTAGATTTCCAAATTCATCTATCTATACAGGAGAGAACAGAGAGAAACCTAAATATAAAAACTGATACTGTAGACGAACGTTTCAACCTAGAAGAACAAAATTTGGTGAGCCAAGTGGGATTTGTGTACTGATCATTACCACCAAGTATCAACAAGATTGTGTGAAAAAATATTTGCTGGTATTTTGGAAACTCGTAATTTCATAGAAGCTTGGCAACCCATCTCAATGAAAGTGCTTTCCACAGTCTGTGCCTAGGGCTACTTGAGGAGGAAACAAACCATAGAGACAAAACTGAGAACTCCTTTATTTTGTCAAGTTTCAAAGAGCTACTACAAACCATGTTGGATTTAGAGTTCCAAATTCATCTTTCTATATAGGAGAGAACAGAGGGAAACCTAAATATAAAAACTGCTACTGTAGACGAACGCTTCAACCTAGAAGAACAAAATTTGGTGAGCCAAGTGGGATTTGTGTACTGATCATTACCACCAAGTATCAACAAGATTGTGTGAAAAAATATTTGCTGGTATTTCGGAAACTCGTTATTTCTTAGAAGCTTGGCAACCCATCTCAATGAAAGTGCTTTCCACAGTCTGTGCCTAGGGCTACTTGAAGAGGAAACAAACCATAGAGAAAAATCGGAGAACTCCTTTATTTTGTCAAGTTTCAAAGAGCTAATACAAACCATGTTGGATTTAGAGTTCCAAATTCATCTATCTATATAGGAGGAAACCGAGGGAAACTTAAATATAAAAACTGCTACTGTAGACGAACGCTTCAACCTAGAAGAACAAAATTTCGTGAGCCAAGTGGGATTTGTGTACTGATCATTACCACCAAGAATCATCAAAATTGGGTGAAAAAATATTTGCTGGTATTTTGAAACTCGTTATTTCTTAGAAGCTTGGCAACCCCTCTCAATGAAAGTGCTTTCCCACAGTCTATGCCTACGGCTACTTGAAGAGGAAACAAACGATAGAGACAAATCTCAGACCTCCTTTATTTTGTCAAGTTTCAAAGAGCTACTACAAACCATGTTGGATTTAGAGTTCCAAATTCATCTATCTATATAGGAGAGAACAGAGAGAAACCTAAATATAAAAACTGCTACTGTAGCGAACGCTTCAACCTAGAAGAACAAAATTTGGTGAGCCAAGTGGGATTTGTATACTGATCATTACCACCAAGTATCAACAAGATTGTGTGAAATAATATTTGCTGGTATTTCGGAAACTCGTTATTTCTTAGAAGCTTGGCAACCAATCTCAATGAAAGTGCTTTCCACAGTCTGTGCCTAGGGCTACTTGAAGAGGAAACAAACCATAGAGACAAAACTGAGAACTCCTTTATTTTGTCAAGTTTCAAAGAGCTACTACAAACCATGTTGGATTTAGAGTTCCAAATTCATCTATCTGTATAGGAGAGAACAGAGGGAAACCTAAATATAAAAACTGCTACTGTACACGAACGCTTCAACCTAGAAGAACTAAATTGGTGAGCCAAGTGGGATATGTGTACTGATCATTAGCCACAAGTATCATCAAGATTGGGTGAAAAAATATTTGCTGGTATTTCGGAAACTCGTTATTTCTTAGAAGCTTGGCAACCCCTTTCAATGAAAGTGCTTTTCCACAGTCTGTGCCTAGGGCTACTTGAAGAGGAAACAAACCATAGAGGCAAATGTGAGAACTTTTTTATTTTGTCAAGTTTCAAAAAGCTACTACAAACCATGTTGGATTTAGAGTTCCAAATTCATCTATCTATATAGGAGAGAACCGAGGGAAACTTAAATATAAAAACTGCTACTGTAGACGAACGCTTCAACCTAGAAGAACAAAATTTGGTAAGCCAAGTGGGATTTGTGTACTGATCATTACCACCAAGTATCATCAAGATTGGGTTAAAAAATATTTGCTGGTATTTCGGAAACTCGTTATTTCTTAGAAGCTTGGCAACCCCTCTCAATGAAAGTGCTATTCCACAGTCTGTGCCTAGGGCTACTTTAAGAGGAAACAAACCATAAAGGCAAATCTGAGAATTCCTTTATTTTGTCAAGTATCAAAGAGCTACTACAAAACATGTTGGATTTAGAGTTCCAAATTTATCTATCTATATATGAGAGAACAAAGGGAAACCTAAATATAAAAACTGCTACTGTAGACGAAAGCTTCAAACTAGAAGAACAAAATTTCGTGAGCCAAGTGGGATTTGTGTACTGATCATTACCACCAGAATCATCAAATTTGGGTGAAAAAATATTTGCTGGTATTTCGAAACTCGTTATTTCTTAGAAGCTTGGCAACCCCTCTCAATTAAAGTTTTTTTCCACAGTCTGTGCCTAGGGCTACTTGAACAGGAAACAAACCATAGAGACAAATCTGAGACCTTATTTATTTTGTCAAGTTTCAAAGAGCTACTACGAACCCTGTTGGATTTAGAGTTCCAAATTCATCTATCTATATAGGAGAGAACAGAGAGAAACCTAAATATACAAACTGCTACTGTAGACGAACGCTTCAACCTAGAAGAACAAAATTTGGTGAGCCAAGTGGGATTTGTGTACTGATCATTACCACCAAGTATCAACAAGATTGTGTGAAAAAATATTTGCTGGTATTTCAGAAACTCGTAATTTCTTAGAAGCTTGGCAACCCATCTCAATGAAAGTGCTTTCCACAGTCTGTGCCTAGGGCTACTTGAGGAGGAAACAAACCATAGAGACAAAACTGAGAACTCCTTTATTTTGTCAAGTTTCAAAGAGCTACTACAAACCATGTTGGATTTAGAGTTCCAAATTCATCTTTCTATATAGGAGAGAACAGAGGGAAACCTAAATATAAAAACTGCTACTGTAGACGAACGCTTCAACCAAGAAGAACAAAATTTGGTGATCCAAGTGGGATTTGTGTACTGATCATTAGCTCCAAGTATCATCAAGATTGGGTGAAAAAATATTTGCTGGTATTTCGGAAACTCGTTATTTCTTAGAATCTTGGCAACCCCTCTCAATGAAAGTGCTTTTCCAAAGTCTGTGCCTAGGGCTACTTGAAGAGGAAACAAACCATAGAGAAAAATCAGAGAACTCCTTTATTTTGTCAAGTTTCAAAGAGCTACTACAAACCATGTTGGATTTAGAGTTCCAAATTCATCTATCTATATAGGAGAGAAACGAGGGAAACTTAAATATAAAAACTGCTACTGTAGACGAACGCTTCAACCTAGAAGAACAAAATTTCGTGAGCCAAGTGGGATTTGTGTACTGATCATTACCACCAAGAATCATCAAATTTGGGTGAAAAAATATTTGCTGGTATTTCGAAACTCGTTATTTCTTAGAAGCTTGGCAACCCCTCTCAATGAAAGTGCTTCTAAACAGTCTGTGCGTAGGGCTACTTGAAGAGGAAACAAACCATAGAGACAAATCTTAGACCTCCTTTATTTTGTCAAGTTTCAAAGAGCTACTACAAACCATGTTGGATTTAGAGTTCCAAATTCATCTATCTATATAGGAGAGAACAGAGAGAAACCTACATATAAAAACTGCTACTGTAGCGAACGCTTCAACCTAGAAGAACTAAATTTGGTGAGCCAAGTGGGATTTGTATACTGATCATTACCACCAAGTATCAACAAGATTGTGTGAAATAATATTTGCTGGTATTTCGGAAACTCGTTATTTCTTAGAAGCTTGGCAACCAATCTCAATGAAAGTGCTTTCCACAGTCTGTGCCTAGGGCTACTTGAAGAGGAAACAAACCATAGAGACAAAACTGAGAACTCCTTTATTTTGTCAAGTTTCAAAGAGCTACTACAAACCATGTTGGATTTAGAGTTCCAAATTCATCTATCTGTATAGGAGAGAACAGAGGGAAACCTAAATATAAAAATTGCTACTGTACACGAACGCTTCAACCTAGAAGAACTAAATTTGGTGAGCCAAGTGGGATATGTGTACTGATCATTAGCAACAAGTATCATCAAGATTGGGTGAAAAAATATTTGCTGGTATTTCGGAAACTCGTTATTTCTTAGAAGCTTGGCAACCCCTTTCAATGAAAGTGCTTTTCCACAGTCTGTGCCTAGGGCTACTTGAAGAGGAAACAAACCATAGAGGCAAATCTGAGAACTCCTTTATTTTGTCAAGTTTCAAAGAGCTACTACAAACCATGTTGGATTCAGAGTTCCAAATTCATCTATCTATATAGGAGAGAACCGAGGGAAACTTAAATATAAAAACTGCTACTGTAGACGAACGCTTCAACCTAGAAGAACAAAATTTGGTAAGCCAAGTGGGATTTGTGTACTGATCATTACCACCAAGTATCATCAAGATTGGGTAAAAAATATTTGCTGGTATTTCGGAATCTCGTTATTTCTTAGAAGCTTGGCAACCCCTCTCAATGAAAGTGCTATTCCACAGTCCGTGCCTAGGGCTACTTTAAGAGGAAACAAACCATAGAGGCAAATCTGAGAATTCCTTTATTTTGTCAAGTTTCAAAGAGCTACTACAAAACATGTTGGATTTAGAGTTCCAAATTCATCTATCTATATATGAGAGAACAAAGGGAAACCTAAATATAAAAACTGCTATTGTAGACGAAAGCTTCAAACTAGAGAACAAAATTTCGTGAGCCAAGTGGGATTTGTGTACTGATCATTACCACCAAGAATCATCAAATTTGGGTGAAAAAATATTTGCTGGTATTTCGAAACTCGTTATTTCTTAGAAGCTTGGCAACCCCTCTCAATTAAAGTGCTTTTCCAAAGTCTGTGCCTAGGGCTACTTGAAGAGGAAACAAACCATAGAGACAAATCTGAGACCTTCTTTATTTTGTCAAGTTTCAAAGAGCTACTACAAACCCTGTTGGATTTAGAGTTCCAAATTCATCTATCTATATAGGAGAGAACAGAGAGAAACCTAAATATACAAATTGCTACTGTAGATGAACGCTTCAACCTAGAAGAACAAAATTTGGTGAGCCAAGTGGGATTTGTGTACTGATCATTACCACCAAGTATCAACAAGATTGTGTGAAAAAATATTTGCTGGTATTTCGGAAACTCGTAATTTCTTAGAAGCTTGGCAACCCATCCCAATGAAAGTGCTTTCCACAGTCTGTGCCTAGGGCTACTTGAGGAGGAAACAAACCATAGAGACAAAACTGAGAACTCCTTTATTTTGTCAAGTTTCAAAGAGCTACTACAAACCATGTTGGATTTAGAGTTCCAAATTCATCTTTCTATATAGGAGAGAACAGAGGGAAACCTAAATATAAAAACTGCTATTGTAGACGAACGCTTCAACCAAGAAGAACAAAATTTGGTGATCCAAGTGGGATTTGTGTACTGATCATTAGCTCCAAGTATCAACAAGATTGGGTGAAAAAATATTTGCTGGTATTTCGGAAACTCGTTATTTCTTAGAAGCTTGGCAACCCCTCTCAATGAAAGTGCTTTTCCAAAGTCTGTGCCTAGGGCTACTTGAAGAGGAAACAAACCATAGAGAAAAATCGGAGAACTCCTTTATTTTGTCAAGTTTCAAAGAGCTACTACAAACCATGTTGGATTTAGAGTTCCAAATTCATCTATCTATATAGGAGAGAAACGAGGGAAACTTAAATATAAAAACTGCTACTGTAGACGAACGCTTCAACCTAGAAGAACAAAATTTCGTGAGCCAAGTGGGATTTGTGTACTGATCATTACCACCAAGAATCATCAAATTTGGGTGAAAAAATATTTGCTGGTATTTCGAAACTCGTTATTTCTTAGAAGCTTGGCAACCCCTCTCAATGAAAGTGCTTCTCCACAGTCTGTGCGTAGGGCTACTTGAAGAGGAAACAAACCATAGAGACAAATCTGAGACCTCCTTTATTTTGTCAAGTTTCAAAGAGCTACTACAAACCATGTTGGATTTAGAGTTCCAAATTCATCTATCTATATAGGAGAGAACAGAGAGAAACCTACATATAAAAACTGCTACTGTAGCGAACGCTTCAACCTAGAAGAACTAAATTTGGTGAGCCAAGTGGGATTTGTATACCGATCATTACCACCAAGAATCATCAAATTTGGGTGAAAAAATATTTGCTGGTATTTCGAAACTCGTTATTTCTTAGAAGCTTGGCAACCCCTCTCAATGAAAGTGCTTCTCCACAGTCTGTGCCTAGGGCTACTTGACGAGGAAACAAACCATAGAGACAAAACTTAGAACTCCTTTATTTTGTCAAGATTCAAAGAGCTACTACAAACCATGTTGGATTTAGAGTTCCAAATTCATCTATCTATATAGGAGAGAACCGAGGGAAACTTAAATATAAAAACTGCTACTGTAGACGAACGCTTCAACCTAGAAGAACAAAATTTGGTAAGCCAAGTGGGATTTGTGTACTGATCATTACCACCAAGAATCATCAAATTTGGGTGAAAAAATATTTGCTGGTATTTCGAAACTCGTTATTTCTTAGAAGCTTGGCAACCCATCTCAATGAAAGTGCTTTCCACAGTCTGTGCCTAGGGCTACTTGAAGAGGAAACAAACCATAGAGACAAAACTGAGAACTCCTTTATTTTGTCAAGTTTCAAAGAGCTACTACAAACCACGTTGGATTTAGAGTTCCAAATTCATCTTTCTATATAGGAGAGAACAGAGGGAAACCTAAATATAAAAACTGCTACTGTAGACGAACGCTTCAACCAAGAAGAACAAAATTTGGTGAGCCAAGTGGGATTTGTGTACTGATCATTAGCTCCAAGTATCATCAAGATTGGATGAAAAAATATTTGCTGGCATTTCGGAAACTCGTTGTTTCTTAGAAGCTTGGCAACCCCTCTAAATGAAAGTGCTTTTCCAAAGACTGTGCCTAGGGCTACTTGAAGAGGAAACAAACCATAGAGAAAAATCGGAGAACTACTTTATTTTGTCAAGTTTCAAAGATCTACTATAAACCATGTTGGATTTAGAGTTCCAAATTCATCTATCTATATAGGAGAGAACCGAGGGAAACTTAAATATAAAAACTGCTACTGTAGACGAAAGCTTCAAACTAGAAGAACAAAATTTCGAGAGTCAAGTGGGATTTGTGTACTGATCATTAGCTCCAAGTATCATCAAGATTGGGTGAAAAAATATTTGCTGGTATTTCGGAAACTCGTTATTTCTTAGAAGCTTGGCAACCCATCTCAATGAATGTGCTTTCCACAGTCTGTGCCTAGGGCTACTTGAAGAGGAAACAAACCATAGAGACAAAACTGAGAACTCCTTTATTTTGTCAAGTTTCAAAGAGCTGCTACAAACCATGTTGGATTTAGAGTTCCAAATTCATCTATGTATATAGGAGAGAACAGAGGGAAACTTAAATATATAAACTGCTACTGTAGACGAACGCTTCAACCTAGAAGAACAAAATTTGGTGAGCCAAGTGGGATTTGTGTACTGATCATGACCACCAAGTATCATCAAGATTGGGTGAAAAAATATTTGCTGGTATTTCGGAAACTCGTTATTTCTTAGAACCTTGGGTACCCCTCTCAATGAAAGTGCTTTTCCACATCTGTGCTTAGGGCTACTTGAAGAGGAAACAAACCATAGAGACAAATCTGAGAACTCCTTTATTTTGTCATGTTTCAAAGAGCTACTACAAACCATGTTGGATTTAGAGTTCCAAATTCATCTATCTATATAGGAGAGAACAGAGGGAAACCTAAATATAAAAACTGCTACTGTAGATGAACGCTTCAACCTAGAAGAACAAAATTTGGTGAGACAAGTGGGATTTGAGTACTGATCATTACAACCAAGTATCATCAAGATTGGGTGAAAAAATATTTGCTGGTATTTCGGAAACTCGTTATTTCTTAGAAGCTTGGCAACCCCTCTCAATGAAAGTGCTTTTCCACAGTCTGTGCCTAGGGCTACTTGAAGAGGAAACAAACCATAGAGACAAATCTGAGACCTCCTTTATTTTGTCAAGTTTCAAAGAGCTACTACAAACCATGTTGGATTTAGAGTTCCAAATTCATCTATCTATATAGGAGAGAACAGAGAGAAACCTAAATATAAAAACTGCTACTGTAGACGAACGCTTCAACCTAGAAGAACAAAATTTGGTGAGCCAGTGGGATTTGAGTACTGATCATTACCACCAAGTATCATCAAGATTGGGTGAAAAAATATTTGCTGGTATTTCGGAAACTCGTTATTTCTTAGAAGCTTGGGAACCCCTCTCAATGAAAGTGCTTTTCCACAGTCTGTGCCTAGGGCTACTTGAAGAGGAAACAAACCATAGAGAAAAATCTGAGAATTCCTTTATTTTGTCAAGTTTCAAAGAGCTACTACAAACCATGTTGGATTTAGAGTTCCAAATTCTTCTATCTATATATGAGAGAACAGAGTGAAACCTAAATATAAAAACTGCTACTGTAGACGAACGCTTTAAACTAGAAGAACAAAATTTGGTGAGCCAAGTGGAATTTGTGTACTGATCATTAGCAACAAGTATCATCAAGATTGGGTGAAAAAATATTTGCTGGTATTTCGGAAACTCGTTATTTCTTAGAAGCTTGGCAACCCCTCTCAATGAAACTGCTATTCCACAGACTGTGCCTAGGGCTACGTGAAGAGGAAACAAACCATAGAGGCAAATCTGAGAACTCCTTTATTTTGTAAAGTTTCAAAGAGCTACTACAAACCATGTTGGATTTAGAGTTCCAAATTCATCTATCTATATAAAAGAGAAGAGAGGGAAACCTAAATATAAAAACTGCTACTGTAGACGAACGCTTCAACCTAGAAGAACTAAATTTGGTGAGCCAAGTGGGATATGTGTACTGATCATTAGCAACAAGTATCATCAAGATTGGGTGAAAAAATATTTGCTGGTATTTCGGAAACTCGTTATTTCTTAGAAGCTTGGCAACCCCTATCAATGAAAGTGCTATTCCACACTCTGTGCCTAGGGCTACTTGAAGAGGAAACAAACCATAGAGGCAAATCTGAGAACTCCTTTATTTTGTTAAGTTTCAAAGAGCTACTACAAACCATGTTGGATTTAGAGTTCCAAATTCATCTATCTATTTATCAGAGAACAGAGTGAAACCTAAATATAATAACTGTTCCTGTAGACGAACGCTTCAACCTAGAAGAACAAAATTTGGTGAGCCAAGTGAGACTTGTGTACTGATCATTACCACCAAGTATCATCAAGATTGGGTGAAAAAATATTTGCTGGTATTTCGGAAACTCGTTATTTCTTAGAAGCTTGGGAACCCCTCTCAATGAAAGTGCTTTTCCACAGTCTGTGCCTGGGGCTACTTGAAGAGGAAACAAACCATAGCGACAAAACTGAGAACACCTTTATTTTGTAAAGTTTCAAAGAGCTACTACAAACCATGTTGGATTTAGAGTTCCAAATTCATCTTTCTATATAGGAGAGAACAGAGGGAAACCTAAATATAAAAACTGCTACTGTAGACGAACGCTTCAACCTAGAAGAACAAAATTTGGTGAGCCAAGTGGGATTTGTGTACTGATCATTAGCACCAAGTATCATCAAGATTGGGTGAAAAAATATTTGCTGGTATTTCGGAAACTCGTTATTTCTTAGAAGCTTGGCAACCCCTCTCAATGAAAGTGCTTTCCACAGTCTGTGCTTAGGGCTACTTGAAGAGGAAACAAACCATAGAGACAAAACTGAGAACTCTTTTATTTTGTCAAGTTTCAAAGAGCTACTACAATCCATGTTGGATTTAGAGTTAAAAAATTTATCTATCTATATAGGAGAGAACAGAGGGAAACTTAAATATAAAAACTGCTACTGTAGACGAACTCTTCAACCTAGAAAAACAAAATTTTGTAAGCCAAGTGGGATTTGTGTACTGATCATTAGCACCAAGTATCATCAAGATTGGGTGAAAAAATATTTGCTGGTATTTCGGAAACTCGTTATTTCTTAGAAGCTTGGCAACCCCTCTCAATGAAAGTGCTATTCCACAGTCTGTGCCTAGGGCTACTTGAAGAGGAAACAAACCATAGAGGCAAATCTGAGAACTCCTTAATTTTGTAAAGTTTCAAAGAGCTACTACAAACCATGTTGGATTTAGAGTTCCAAATTCATCTATCTATATAAAAGAGAACAGAGGGAAACCTAAATATAAAAACTGCTACTGTAGACGAACGCTTCAAACTAGAAGAACAAAATTTGTTGAGCCAAGTTGGATTTGTGTACTGATCATACCACCAAGTATCATCAAGATTGGGTGAAAAAATATTTGCTGGTATTTCGGAAACTCGTTATTTCTTAGAAGCTTGGGAACCCCTCTCAATGAAAGTGCTTTTCCACAGTCTGTGCCTGGGGCTACTTGAAGAGGAAACAAACCATAGCGACAAAACTGAGAACTCCTTTATTTTGTCAAGTTTCAAAGAGCTGCTACAAACCATGTTGGATTTAGAGTTAAAAAATTCATCTATGTAAAAAAGGAGAGAACAGAGGGAAACTTAAATATATAAACTGCTACTGTAGACGAACGCTTCAACCTAGAAGAACAAAATTTGGTAAGCCAAGTGGGATTTGTGTACTGATCATTACCACAAAGTATCATCAATTTGGGTGAAAAAATATTTGCTGGTATTTCGGAAACTCGTTATTTCTTAGAAGCTTGGCAACCCATCTTAATGAAAGTGCTTTCCACAGTCTGTGCCTAGGGCTACTTTAAGAGGAAACAAACCATAGAGACAAAACTGAGAACTCCTTTATTTTGTCAAGTTTCAAAGAGCTACTACAAACCATGTTGGATTTAGAGTTCCAAATTCATCTTTCTATATAGAGAGAACAGAGGGAAACCTAAATATAAAAACTGCTACTGTAGACGATCGCTTCAACCTAGAAGAACAAAAATTTGGTAAGCCAAGTGGGATTTGTATAGTGATCATTACCACCAAGTATCAACAAGATTGTGTCAAAAAATATTTGCTGGTATTTCGGAAACTTGTTATTTCTTAGAAGCTTGGCAACCCATCTCAATGAAAGTGCTTTCCACAGTCTGTGCCTAGGGCTACTTAAAGAGGAAACAAACCATAGAGACAAAACTGAGAATTCCTTTGTTTTGTCAAGTTTCAAAGAGCTACTACAAACCATGTTGGATTTAGAGTTCCAAATTCATCTATCTATATAGGAGAGAACAGAGGGAAACCTAAATATAAAAACTGCTACTGTAGACGAACGCTTCAACCTAGAAGAACAAAATTTGGTGAGCCAGTGGGATTTGAGTACTGATCATTACCACCAAGTATCATCAAGATTGGGTGAAAAAATATTTGCTGGTATTTCGGAAACTCGTTATTTCTTAGAAGCTTGGAAACACATCTCAATGAAAGTGCTTTTCCACAGTCTGTGCCTAGGGCTACTTGAAGAGGAAACAAACCATAGAGACAAAACTGAGAACTCCTTTATATTGTCAAGTTTCAAGGAGCTACTACAAACCATGTTGGATTTAGAGTTCCAAATTCATCTATCTATATAGGAGAGAACAGAGTGAAACCTAAATATAAAAACTGCTACTGTAGACGAACGCTTCAACCTAGAGAACAAAATTTGGTGAGCCAAGTGAGACTTGTGTACTGATCATTACCACCAAGTATCATCAAGATTGGGTGAAAAAATATTTGCTGGTATTTCGGAAACTCGTTATTTCTTAGAAGCTTGGGAACCCCTCTCAATGAAAGTGCTTTTCCACAGTCTGTGCCTGGGGCTACTTGAAGAGGAAACAAACCATAGCGACAAAACTGAGAACACCTTTATTTTGTAAAGTTTCAAAGAGCTACTACAAACCATGTTGGATTTAGAGTTCCAAATTCATCTTTCTATATAGGAGAGAACAGAGGGAAACCTAAATATAAAAACTGCTACTGTAGACGAACGCTTCAACCTAGAAGAACAAAATTTGGTGAGCCAGTGGGATTTGAGTACTGATCATTACCACCAAGTATCATCAAGATTGGGTGAAAAAATATTTGCTGGTATTTCGGAAACTCGTTATTTCTTAGAAGCTTGGGAACCCCTCTCAATGAAAGTGCTTTTCCACAGTCTGTGCCTGGGGCTACTTGAAGAGGAAACAAACCATAGCGACAAAACTGAGAACACCTTTATTTTGTAAAGTTTCAAAGAGCTACTACAAACCATGTTGGATTTAGAGTTCCAAATTCATCTTTCTATATAGGAGAGAACAGAGGGAAACCTAAATATAAAAACTGCTACTGTAGACGAACGCTTCAACCTAGAAGAACAAAATTTGGTGAGCCAAGTGGGATTTGTGTACTGATCATTAGCACCAAGTATCATCAAGATTGGGTGAAAAAATATTTGCTGGTATTTCGGAAACTCGTTATTTCTTAGAAGCTTGGCAACCCCTCTCAATGAAAGTGCTTTCCACAGTCTGTGCCTAGGGCTACTTGAAGAGGAAACAAACCATAGAGACAAAACTGAGAACTCTTTTATTTTGTCAAGTTTAAAGAGCTACTACAAACCATGTTGGATTTAGAGTTAAAAAATTTATCTATCTATATAGGAGAGAACAGAGGGAAACTTAAATATAAAAACTGCTACTGTAGACGAACTCTTCAACCTAGAAAAACAAAATTTTGTAAGCCAAGTGGGATTTGTGTACTGATCATTACCACCAAGTATCATCAAGATTGGGTGAAAAAATATTTGCTGGTATTTCGGAAACTCGTTATTTCTTAGAAGCTTGGCAACCCCTCACAATGAAAGTGCTATTCCACAGTCTGTGCCTAGGGCTACTTGAAGAGGAAACAAACCATAGAGGCAAATCTGAGAACTCCTTAATTTTGTAAAGTTTCAAAGAGCTACTACAAACCATGTTGGATTTAGAGTTCCAAATTCATCTATCTATATAAAAGAGAACAGAGGGAAACCTAAATATAAAAACTGCTACTGTAGACGAACGCTTCAAACTAGAAGAACAAAATTTGTTGAGCCAAGTGGGATTTGTGTACTGATCATACCACCAAGTATCATCAAGATTGGGTGAAAAAATATTTGCTGGTATTTCGGAAACTCGTTATTTCTTAGAAGCTTGGGAACCCCTCTCAATGAAAGTGCTTTTCCACAGTCTGTGCCTGGGGCTACTTGAAGAGGAAACAAACCATAGCGACAAAACTGAGAACTCCTTTATTTTGTCAAGTTTCAAAGAGCTGCTACAAACCATGTTCTATTTAGAGTTAAAAAATTCATCTATGTATATAGGAGAGAACAGAGGGAAACTTAAATATATAAACTGCTACTGTAGACGAACGCTTCAACCTAGAAGAACAAAATTTGGTAAGCCAAGTGGGATTTGTGTACTGATCATTACCACAAAGTATCATCAATTTGGGTGAAAAAATATTTGCTGGTATTTCGGAAACTCGTTATTTCTTAGAAGCTTTTCAACCCATCTTAATGAAAGTGCTTTCCACAGTCTGTGCCTAGGGCTACTTTAAGAGGAAACAAACCATAGAGACAAAACTGAGAACTCCTTTATTTTGTCAAGTTTCAAAGAGCTACTACAAACCATGTTGGATTTAGAGTTCCAAATTCATCTTTCTATATAGAGAGAACAGAGGGAAACCTAAATATAAAAACTGCTACTGTAGACGATCGCTTCAACCTAGAAGAACAAAATTTGGTGAGCCAAGTGGGATTTGTGTACTGATCATTAGCAACAAGTATCATCAAGATTGGGTGTAAAAATATTTGCTGGTATTTCGGAAACTCGAAATTTCTTAGAAGCTTGGCAACCCCTCTCAATGAAAGTGCTTTACCACAGTCTGTGCCTAGGGCTACTTGAAGAGGAAACAAACCATAGAGACAAAACTGAGAACTCCTTTATTTTGTCAAGTTTCAAAGAGCTACTACAAACCATGTTGGATTTAGAGTTCCAAATTCATCTTTCTATATAGAGAGAACAGAGGGAAACCTAAATATAAAAACTGCTACTGTAGACGATCGCTTCAACCTAGAAGAACAAAAATTTGGTAAGCCAAGTGGGATTTGTATAGTGATCATTACCACCAAGTATCAACAAGATTGTGTCAAAAAATATTTGCTGGTATTTCGGAAACTTGTTATTTCTTAGAAGCTTGGCAACCCATCTCAATGAAAGTGCTTTCCACAGTCTGTGCCTAGGGCTACTTAAAGAGGAAACAAACCATAGAGACAAAACTGAGAATTCCTTTGTTTTGTCAAGTTTCAAAGAGCTACTACAAACCATGTTGGATTTAGAGTTCCAAATTCATCTATCTATATAGGAGAGAACAGAGGGAAACCTAAATATAAAAACTGCTACTGTAGACGAACGCTTCAACCTAGAAGAACAAAATTTGGTGAGCCAGTGGGATTTGAGTACTGATCATTACCACCAAGTATCATCAAGATTGGGTGAAAAAATATTTGCTGGTATTTCGGAAACTCGTTATTTCTTAGAAGCTTGGAAACACATCTCAATGAAAGTGCTTTTCCACAGTCTGTGCCTAGGGCTACTTGAAGAGGAAACAAACCATAGAGACAAAACTGAGAACTCCTTTATATTGTCAAGTTTCAAGGAGCTACTACAAACCATGTTGGATTTAGAGTTCCAAATTCATCTATCTATATAGGAGAGAACAGAGTGAAACCTAAATATAAAAACTGCTACTGTAGACGAACGCTTCAACCTAGAAGAACAAAATTTGGTGAGCCAAGTGAGACTTGTGTACTGATCATTACCACCAAGTATCATCAAGATTGGGTGAAAAAATATTTGCTGGTATTTCGGAAACTCGTTATTTCTTAGAAGCTTGGGAACCCCTCTCAATGAAAGTGCTTTTCCACAGTCTGTGCCTGGGGCTACTTGAAGAGGAAACAAACCATAGCGACAAAACTGAGAACACCTTTATTTTGTAAAGTTTCAAAGAGCTACTACAAACCATGTTGGATTTAGAGTTCCAAATTCATCTTTCTATATAGGAGAGAACAGAGGGAAACCTAAATATAAAAACTGCTACTGTAGACGAACGCTTCAACCTAGAAGAACAAAATTTGGTGAGCCAGTGGGATTTGAGTACTGATCATTACCACCAAGTATCATCAAGATTGGGTGAAAAAATATTTGCTGGTATTTCGGAAACTCGTTATTTCTTAGAAGCTTGGGAACCCCTCTCAATGAAAGTGCTTTTCCACAGTCTGTGCCTGGGGCTACTTGAAGAGGAAACAAACCATAGCGACAAAACTGAGAACACCTTTATTTTGTAAAGTTTCAAAGAGCTACTACAAACCATGTTGGATTTAGAGTTCCAAATTCATCTTTCTATATAGGAGAGAACAGAGGGAAACCTAAATATAAAAACTGCTACTGTAGACGAACGCTTCAACCTAGAAGAACAAAATTTGGTGAGCCTAGTGGGATTTGTGTACTGATCATTAGCACCAAGTATCATCAAGATTGGGTGAAAAAATATTTGCTGGTATTTTGGAAACTCGTTATTTCTTAGAAGCTTGGCAACCCCTCTCAATGAAAGTGCTTTCCACAGTCTGTGCCTAGGGCTACTTGAAGAGGAAACAAACCATAGAGACAAAACTGAGAACTCTTTTATTTTGTCAAGTTTAAAGAGCTACTACAAACCATGTTGGATTTAGAGTTAAAAAATTTATCTATCTATATAGGAGAGAACAGAGGGAAACTTAAATATAAAAACTGCTACTGTAGACGAACTCTTCAACCTAGAAAAACAAAATTTTGTAAGCCAAGTGGGATTTGTGTACTGATCATTACCACCAAGTATCATCAAGATTGGGTGAAAAAATATTTGCTGGTATTTTGGAAACTCGTTATTTCTTAGAAGCTTGGGAACCCCTCACAATGAAAGTGCTATTCCACAGTCTGTGCCTAGGGCTACTTGAAGAGGAAACAAACCATAGAGGCAAATCTGAGAACTCCTTAATTTTGTAAAGTTTCAAAGAGCTACTACAAACCATGTTGGATTTAGAGTTCCAAATTCATCTATCTATATAAAAGAGAACAGAGGGAAACCTAAATATAAAACTGCTACTGTAGACGAACGCTTCAAACTAGAAGAACAAAATTTGGTGAGCCAAGTGGGATTTGTGTACTGATCATACCACCAAGTATCATCAAGATTGGGTGAAAAAATATTTGCTGGTATTTCGGAAACTCGTTATTTCTTAGAAGCTTGGGAACCCCTCTCAATTAAAGTGCTTTTCCACAGTCTGTGCCTGGGGCTACTTGAAGAGGAAACAAACCATAGCGACAAAACTGAGAACTCCTTTATTTTGTCAAGTTTCAAAGAGCTGCTACAAACCATGTTGGATTTAGAGTTAAAAAATTCATCTATGTATATAGGAGAGAACAGAGGGAAACTTAAATATATAAACTGCTACTGTAGACGAACGCTTCAACCTAGAAGAACAAAATTTGGTAAGCCAAGTGGGATTTGTGTACTGATCATTACCACAAAGTATCATCAATTTGAGTGAAAAATATTTGCTGGTATTTCGGAAACTCGTTATTTCTTAGAAGCTTGGCAACCCATCTTAATGAAAGTGCTTTCCACAGTCTGTGCCTAGGGCTACTTTAAGAGGAAACAAACCATAGAGACAAAACTGAGAACTCCTTTATTTTGTCAAGTTTCAAAGAGCTACTACAAACCATGTTGGATTTAGAGTTCCAAATTCATCTTTCTATATAGAGAGAACAGAGGGAAACCTAAATATAAAAACTGCTACTGTAGACGATCGCTTCAACCTAGAAGAACAAAATTTGGTGAGCCAAGTGGGATTTGTGTACTGATCATTAGCAACAAGTATCATCAAGATTGGAGAAACAATATTCGCTGGTATTTCGGAAACTCGTTATTTCTTTGAAGCTTGGCAACCCATCTCAATGAAAGTACTTTCCACAGTCTGTGACTAGGGCTACTTGAAGAGGAAACAATCCATAGAGACAAAACTGAGAACTCCTTTATTTGTCAAGTTCCAAAGAGCTACTACAAACCATGTTGGATTTAGAGTTCCAAATTCATCTATCTATATAGGAGAGAACAGAGTGAAACCTAAATATAAAAACTGCTACTGTAGACGACCGCTTCAACCTAGAAGAACAAAATTTGGTGAGCCAAGTGGGATTTGTGTACTGATCATGACCACCAAGTGTCATCAAGATTGGGTGAAAAAATATTTGCTGGTATTTCGGAAACTCGTTATTTCTTAGAACCTTGGGTAACCCTCTCAATGAAAGTGCTTTTCCACATCTGTGCTTAGGGCTACTTGAAGAGGAAACAAACCATAGAGACAAATCTGAGAACTCCTTTATTTTGTCATGTTTCAAAGAGCTACTACAAACCACGTTGGATTTAGAGTTCCAATTTAATCTTTCTATATAGGAGAGAACAGAGGGAACCCTAAATATAAAAACTGCTACTGTAGACGAACGCTTCAACCTAGAAGAACAAAATTTGGTGAGCCAAGTGGATTTGTGTACTGATCATTAGCAACAGGTATCATCAAGATTGGTTGAAAAAATATTCGCTGGTATTTCGGAAACTCGTTATTTCTTAGAAGCTTGGCAACCCATCTCAATGAAAGTACTTTCCACAGTCTGTGACTAGGGATACTTGAAGAGGAAACAATCCATAGAGACAAAACTGAGAACTCCTTCATTTTGTCAAGTTTCAAAGAGCTACTACAAACCATGTTGGATTTAGAGTTCCAAATTCATCTATCTATATTGGAGAGAACAGAGGGAAACCTAAATATAAAAACTGCTACTGTAGACGAACGCTTCAACCTAGAAGAACAAAATTGGTGAGCCAAATGGGATTTGTGTACTGATCATTAGCAACAAGTATCATCAAGATTGGGTGAAAAAATATTCGCTGGTATTTCGGAAACTCGTTATTTCTTAGAAGCTTGGCAACCCATCTCAATGAAAGTACTTTCACCTTCTGTGACTAGGGATATTGAAGAGGAAACAATCCATAGAGACAAAACTGAGAACTCCTTTATTTTGTCAAGTTTCAAAGAGCTACTACAAACCATGTTGGATTTAGAGTTCCAAATTAATCTATCTATATTGGAGAGAACAGAGGGAAACCTAAATATAAAAACTGCTACTGTAGATGAACGCTTCAACCTAGAAGAACAAATTTGGTGAGCCAAGTGGATTTGTGTACTGATCATTAGCACCAAGTATCATCAAGATTGTGTGAAAAAATATTTGCTGCTATTTCGGGAACTCGTTATTTCTTAGAAGCTTGGTTACCCCTCTTAATGAAAGTGCTTTTCCACAGTCTGTGCCTAGGGCTACTTGAAGAGGAAACAAACCATAGAGACAAATCTGAGAACTCCTTTATTTCTCAATTTTCAAAGAGCTACTACAAACCATGTTGGATTTAGAGTTCCAAATTCTTCTATCTATATAGGAGAGAACAAAGGGAAACCTAAATATAAAAACTGCTACTGTAGACGAACGCTTCAACCTAGAAGAACAAAATTTGGTGAGCCCTGTGGGATTTGCGTACTGATCATTACCACCAAGTATCATCAAGATTGGGTGAAAAAATATTTTATGGTATTTCAGAAACTCGTTATTTCTTAGAAGCTTGGGAACCCCTCTCAATGAAAGTGCTTTTCCACAGTCTGTGCCTAGGGCTACTTGAAGAGGAAACAAACCATAGAGACAAATCTGAGAACTCCTTTATTTTGTCAAGTTTCAAAGAGCTGCTACAAACCATGTTGGATTTAGAGTTCCAAATTTATCTATCTATATAGGAGAGAACAGAGGGAAACCTAAATATAAAAACTGCTACTGTACACGATCGCTTCAACCTAGAAGAACTAAATTTGGTGAGCCAAGTGGGATTTGTGTACTCATCATTACCACCAAGTATCAACAAGATTGTGTGAAAAAATATTTGCTGGTATTTCGGAAACTCGTTATTTCTTAGAAGCTTGGCAACCCATCTCAATGAAAGTGCTTTTCCACAGTCTGTGCCTAGGGCTACTTGAAGAGGAAACAAACCATAGAGAAAAAGCTGAGAACTCCTTTATTTTGTCAAGTTTCAAAGAGCTACTACAAACCATGTTGGATTTAGAGTTCCAAATTCATCTATCTATATATGAGAGAACAGAGTGAAACCTAAATATAAAAATTCCTACTGTAGACGAACGCTTTAAACTAGAAGAACAAAATTTGGTGAGCCAAGTGGGATTTGTGTACTGATCATTAGCAACAAGTATCATCAAGATTGGGTGAAAAAATATTTGCTGGTATTTCGGAAACTCGTTATTTCTTAGAAGCTTGGGAACCCCTCTCAATGAAAGTGCTTTTCCACAGTCTGTGCCTAGGGCTACTTGAAGAGGAAACAAACCATAGAGACAAATCTGAGAACTCCTTTATTTTGTCAAGTTTCAAAGAGCTACTACAAACCATGTTGGATTTAGAGTTCCAAATTTATCTATCTATATAGGAGAGAACAGAGGGAAACCTAAATATAAAAACTGCTACTGTACACGAACGCTTCAACCTAGAAGAACTAAATTTGGTGAGCCAAGTGGGATTTGTGTACTGATCATTACCACCAAGTATCAACAAGATTGTGTGAAAAAATATTTGCTGGTATTTCGGAAACGCTTTATTTCTTAGAAGCTTGGCAACCCATCTCAATGAAAGTGCTTTCCAGAGTCTGTGCCTAGGGCTACTTGAAGAGGAAACAATCCATAGAGAGAAAACTGAGAACTGCTTTATTTTGTCAAGTTTCAAAGAGCTACCACAAACCATGTTGGATTTAGAGTTCCAAATTCACCTATCTATATAGGAGAGAACAGAGGAAAACCTAAATATAAAAACTGCTACTGTAGACGAACGGTTCAACCTAGAAGAACAAAATTTGGTGAGCCAAGTGGGATTTGTGTACTGATCATTACCACCAAGTATCATCAAGATTGTGTGAAAAAATATTTGCTGGTATTTCGGAAACGCGTTGTTTCTTAGAAGCTTGGCAACCCATCTCAATGAAAGTGCTTTTCCACAGTCTGTGCCTAGGGCTACTTGAAGAGGAAACAATCCATAGAGAGAAACCTGAGAACTGCTTTGTTTTGTCAAGTTTCAAAGAGCTACTACAAACCATGTTGGATTTAGAGTTCCAAATTCATCTATCTATATAGGAGAGAACAGAGGAAAACCTAACTATAAAAACTGCTACTGTAGACGAACGCTTCAACCTAGAAGAACAAAATTTGGTGAGCCAAGTGGGATTTGTGTACTGATCATTACCACCAAGTATCATCAACATTGGGTGAAAAAATATTTGCTGGTATTTCGGAAACTCGTTATTTCTTAGAAGCTTGGGAACCCCTCTCAATGAAAGTGCTTTTCCACAGTCTGTGCCTGGGGCTACTTGAAGAGGAAACAAACCATAGCGACAAAACTGAGAACTCCTTTATTTTGTCAAGTTTCAAAGAGCTACTACAAACCATGTTGGATTTAGAGTTCCAAATTCATCTTTCTATATAGGAGAGAACAGAGGGAAACCTAAATATAAAAACTGCTAATGTAGACGAATGCTTCAACCTAGAAGAACAAAATTTGGTGAGCCAAGTGGGATTTGTGTACTGATCATTACCACCAAGTATCATCAAGATTGGGTGAAAAAATATTTGCTGGTATTTCGGAAACTCGTTATTTCTTAGAAGCTTGGCAACCCCTCTCAATGAAAGTGCTTTTCCACAGTCTGTGCCTAGGGCTACTTGAAGAGGAAACAAACCATAGAGAAAATCTGAGACCTCCTTTATTTTGTCAAGTTTCAAAGAGCTACTACAAACCATGTTGGATTTAGAGTTCCAAATTCATCTATCTATATTGGAGAGAACAGAGAGAAACCTAAATATAAAAACTGTTACTGTAGACAAACGCTTCAACCTAGAAGAACAAAATTTGGTGAGCCAAGTGGGATTTGTGTACTGATCATTACCTCCAAGTATCAACAAGATTGTGTGAAAAAATATTTGCTGGTATTTCGGAAACTCCTTATTTCTTAGAAGCTTGGCAACCCATCTCAATGAAAGTGCTTTTCCACAGTCTGTGCCTAGGGCTACTTGAAGAGGAAACAAACCATAGAGACAAAACTGAGAACTCCTTTATTTTGTCAAGTTTCAAAGAGCTACTACAAACCATGTTGGATTTAGAGTTCCAAATTCATCTATCTATTAGGAGAGAACAGAGGGAAACCTAAATATAAAACTGCTACTGTAGACGAACGCTTCAACCTAGAAGAACAAAATTTGGTGAGCCAAGTGGGATTTGTGTACTGATCATTACCACCAAGTATCATCAAGATTGGGTGAAAAAATATTTGCTGGTATTTTGGAAACTCGTTATTTCTTAGAAGCTTGGCAACCCCTCTCAATGAAAGTGCTTTCCACAGTCTGTGCCTGGGGCTACTTGAAGAGGAAACAAACCATAGCGACAAAACTGAGAACTCCTTTATTTTGTCAAGTTTCAAAGAGCTACTACAACCATGTTGGATTTAGAGTTCCAAATTCATCTTTCTATATAGGAGAGAACAGAGGGAACCCTAAAAATAAAAACTGCTACTGTAGATGAACGCTTCAACCTAGAAGAACAAAATTTGGTGAGCCAAGTGGGATTTGTATACTGATCATGAGCACCAAGTATCATCAAGATTGGGTGAAAAAATATTTGCTGGTATTTCGGAAACTCGTTATTTCTTAGAAGCTTGGGAACCCCTCTCAATGAAAGTGCTTTTCCACAGTCTGTGTCTAGGGCTACTTGATGAGGAAACAAACCATAGAGAGAAATCTGAGAACTCCTTTATTTTGTCAAGGTTCAAAGAGCTACTGCAAACCATGTTGGATTTAGAGTCCCAAATTCATCTATCTATATAGGAGAGAACAGAGAGAATTCTAAATATAAAAACTGCTACTGTAGACGAACGCTTCAACCTAGAAGACCAAAATTTGGTGAGCCAAGTTTGATTTGTGTACTGATCATTACCACCAAGTATCAACAAGATTGTGTGAAAAAATATTTGCTGGTATTTCGAAAACTCGTTATTTCTTAGAAGCTTGGCCACCCATCTCAATGAAAGTGCTTTCCACAGTCTGTGCCTAGGGCTACTTTAAGAGGAAACAAACCATAGGAAAAAACTGAGAACTCCTTTATTTTTTTCAAGTTTCAAAGAGCTACTACAAACCATGTTGGATTTAGAGTTCCAAATTCATCTATCTATATAGGAGAGAACAGAGGGAAACCTAAATATAAAAACTGCTACTGTAGACGAACGCTTCAACCTAGAAGAACAAAATTTGGTGAGCCAAGTGGGATGTGTGTACTGATCATTACCACCAAGTATCATCAAGATTGGGTGAAAAAAATATTTGCTGGTATTTCGGAAACTCGTTATTTCTTAGAAGCTTGGCAACAGCTCTCAATGAAAGTGCTTGTCCACAGTCTGTGCCTAGGGCTACTTGAAGAGGAACAAACTGTAGAGACAAACCTGAGAACTCCTTTATTTTGTCAAGTTTCAAAGAGCTACTACAAACCATGTTGGATTTAGAGTTCCAAATTCATCTATCTATATAGGAGAGAACAGAGGGAAACCTAAATATAAAAACTGCTACTGTAGACGAACGCTTCAACCTAGAAGAACAAAATTTGGTGAGCCAAGTGGGATTTTTGTACTGATCATTACCACCAAGTATCATCAAGATTGGGTGAAAAAATATTTGCTGGTATTTCGGAAACTCGTTATTTCTTAGAAGCTTGGCAACCCCTCTCAATGAAAGTGCTTTTCCACAGTCTGTGCCTAGGGCTACTTGAAGAGGAAACAAACCATAGAGACAAATTTGAGAACTCCTTTATTTTGTCAAGTTTCAAAGAGCTACTACAAACTATGTTGGATTTAGAGTTCCAAATTCATCTATCTATATAGGAGAGAACAGAGGGAAACCTAAATATAAAAACTGCTAATGTAGACGAATGCTTCAACCTAGAAGAACAAAATTTTGTAAGCCAAGTGGGATTTGTGTACTGATCATTACCACCAAGTATCATCAAGATTGGGTGAAAAAATATTTGCTGGTATTTCAGAAACTCGTTATTTCTTAGAAGCTTGGCAACCCCTCTCAATGAAAGTGTTTTTCCACAGTCTGTGCCTAGGGCTACTTGAAGAGGAAACAAACCATAGAGAAAATCTGAGACCTCCTTTATTTTGTCAAGTTTCAAAGAGCTACTACAAACCCTGTTGGATTTAGAGTTCCAAATTCATCTATCTATATTGGAGAGAACAGAGAGAAACCTAAATATAAAAACTGCTACTGTAGACAAACGCTTCAACCTAGAAGAACAAAATTTGGTGAGCCAAGTGGGATTTGTGTACTGATCATTACCTCCAAGTATCAACAAGATTGTGTGAAAAAATATTTGCTGGTATTTCGGAAACTCCTTATTTCTTAGAAGCTTGGCAACCCATCTCAATGAAAGTGCTTTTCCACAGTCTGTGCCTAGGGCTACTTGAAGAGGAAACAAACCATAGAGACAAAACTGAGAACTCCTTTATTTTGTCAAGTTTCAAAGAGCTACTACAAACCATGTTGGATTTAGAGTTCCAAATTCATCTATCTATATAGGAGAGAACAGAGGGAAACCTAAATATAAAAACTGCTACTGTAGACGAACGCTTCAACCTAGAAGAACAAAATTTGGTGAGACAAGTGGGATTTGTGTACTGATCATTACCACCAAGTATCATCAAGATTGGGTGAAAAAATATTTGCTGGTATTTCGGAAACTCGTTATTTCTTAGAAGCTTGGGAGCCCCTCTCAATGAAAGTGCTTTTCCACAGTCTGTGCCTGGGGCTACTTGAAGAGGAAACAAACCATAGCGACAAAACTGAGAACTCCTTTATTTTGTCAAGTTTCAAAGAGCTACTACAAACCATGTTGGATATAGAGTTCCAAATTTATCTTTCTATATTGGAGAGAACAGAGGGAAACCTAAATACAAAAACTGCTACTGTAGACGAACGCTTCAATCTAGAAGAACAAAATTTCGTGAGCCAAGTGGGATTTGTGTACTGATCATTAGCAAGAAGTATCATCAAGATTGGGTGAAAAAATATTCGCTGGTATTTCGGAAACTCGTTATCTTAGAAGCTTGGCAACCCCTCTCAATGAAAGTGCTTTTCCACAGTCTGTGCCTAGGGCTACTTGAAGAGGAAACAAACCATAGAGACAAATCTGAGACCTCCTTTATTTTGTCAAGTTTCAAAGAGCTACTACAAACAATGATTTATTTAGAGTTCCAAATTCATCTTTATATATAGGAGAGAACAGAGGGAAACCTAAATATAAAAACTGCTACTGTAGACGAACGCTTCAACCTAGAAGAACTAAATTTGGTGAGCCAAGTGGGATTTGTGTACTGACCATTAGCACGAAGTATCATCAAGATTGGGTGAAAAAATATTTGCTGGTATTTCGGAAACTCGTTATTTCTTAGAAACTTGGGAACCCCTCTCAATGAAAGTGCTTTTCCACAGTCTGTGCCTGGGGCTACTTGAAGAGGAAACAAACCATAGCGACAAAACTGAGAACTCCTTTATTTTGTCAAGTTTCAAAGAGCTACTACAAACCATGTTGGATTTAGAGTTCCAAATTCATCTTTCTATATAAGAGAGAACAGAGGGAAACCTAAATATAAAAACTGCTACTGTAGACGAACGCTTCAACCTAGAAGAACAAAATTTGGTGAGCCAAGTGGGATTTGTGTACTGATCATTAGCAACAAGTATCATCAAGATTGGGTGAAAAAATATTCGCTGGTATTTCGGAAACTCGTTATTTCTTAGAAGCTTGGCAACCCCTCTCAATGAAAGTGCTTTTACACAGTCTGTGCCTAGGGCTACTTGAAGAGGAAACAAACCATAGAGACAAATCTGAGAACTCCTTTATTTTGTCAAGTTTCAAAGAGCTACTACAGACCATGTTGGATTTAGAGTTCCAAATTCATCTATCTATATAGGAGAGAGCAGAGGGAAACCTAAATATAAAAACTGCTACTGTAGACGAACGCTTCAACCTAGAAGAACAAAATTTGGTGAGCCAAGTGGGATTTGTGTACTGATCATTACCACCAAGTATCAACAAGATTGTGTGAAAAAATATTTGCTGGTATTTCAGAAACGCGTTATTTCTTAGAAGCTTGGCAACCCATCTCAATGAAAGTGCTTTCCAGAGTCTGTGCCTAGGGCTACTTGAAGAGGAAACAATCCATAGAGAGAAAACTGAGAACTGCTTTATTTTGTCAAGTTTCAAAGAGCTACTACAAACCATATTGGATTTAGAGTTCCAAATTCACCTATCTATATAGGAGAGAACAGAGCAAAACCTAAATATAAAAACTGCTACTGTAGACGAACGCTTCAACCTAGAAGAACAAAATTTGGTGAGCCAAGTGGGATTTGTGTACTGATCATTACCACCAAGTATCATCAAGATTGGGTGAAAAAATATTTGCTGGCATTTCGGAAACTCGTTATTTCTCAGAAGCTTGGCAACCCCTCTCAATGAAAGTGCTTTTCCACAGTCTGTGCCAAGGGCTACTTGAAGAGGAAACAAACCATAGAGACAAATCTGAGACCTCCTTTATTTTGTCAAGTTTCAAAGAGCTACTACAAACCATGTTGGATTTAGAGTTCGAAATTCATCTATCTATATAGGAGAGAACAGAGAGAAACCTAAATATAAAAACTGCTACTGTAGACGAACGCTTCAACCTAGAAGAACAAAATTTGGTGAGCCAAGTGGGATTTGTGTACTGATCATTACCACCAAGTATCAACAAGATTGTGTGAAAAAATATTTGCTGGTATTGCGGAAACTCGTTATTTCTTAGAAGCTTGGGAAACCCTCTCAATGAAAGAGCTTTTCCACAGTCTGTGCCCAGGGCTACTTGAAGAGGAAACAAACCATAGAGACAAATCTGAGAACTCCTTTATTTTGTCAAGTTTCAAAGAGCTACTACAAACCATGTTGGATTTAGAGTTCCAAATTCATCTATCTATATAGGAGAGAACAGAGGGAAACCTAAATATAAAAACTGCGACTTTAGACGAACGCTTCAACCTAGAAGAACAAAATTTGGTGAGCCAAGTGGGATTTGTGTACTGATCATTACCACCAAGTATCATCAAGATTGGGTGAAAAAATATTTGCTGGTATTTCGGAAACTCGTTATTTCTTAGAAGCTTGGGAACCCCTCTCAATGAAAGTGCTTTTCCACAGTCTGTGCCTGGGGCTACTTGAAGAGGAAACAAACCATAGCGACAAAACTGAGAACTCCTTTATTTTGTCAAGTTTCAAAAAGCTACTACAAACCATGTTGGATTTAGAGTTCCAAATTCATCTTTCTATATAGGAGAGAACAGAGGGAAACCTAAATATAAAAACTGCGACTGTAGACGAACGCTTCAACCTAGAAGAACAAAATTTGGTGAGCCAAGTGGATTTGTGTACTGATCTTTAGCAACAAGTATCATCAAGATTGGGTGAAAAAATATTTGCTGCTATTTCGGAAACTAGTTATTTCGTAGAAGTTTGGCAACCCCTCTCAATGAAAGTGCTTTACCACAGTCTGTGCCTAGGGCTACTTGAAGAGAAAACAAACCATAGAGACAAAACTGAGAACTCCTTTATTTTGTCAAGTTTCAAAGAGCTACTACAAACCGTGTTGGATTTAGAGTTCCAAATTCATCTATTTATATGGGAGAGAACAGAAGGAAACCTAAATATAAAAACTGCTACTGTAGACGAACGCTTCAACCTAGAAGATCCAAATTTGGTGAGCCAAGTGGGTTTTGTGTACTGATCATTACCAAAAGTATCAACAAGATTGTGTGAAAAATATTTGCTGGTATTTCGGAAACTCGTTATTTCTTAGAAGCTTGGCAACCCATCTCAATGAAAGTGCTTTTCCACAGTCTGCGCCTAGGGCTACTTGAAGAGGAAACAAACCATAGAGACAAAACTGAGAACTCCTTTATTTTGTCAAGTTTCAAAGAGCTACTACAAACCATGTTGGATTTAGAGTTCCAAATTCATCTATCTATATAGGAGAGAACAGAGGGAAACCTAAATATAAAAACTGCTACTGTAGACGAACGCTTCAACCTAGAAGAACAAAATTTGGTGAGCCAAGTAGGATTTGTGTACTGATCATTCCCACCAAGTATCATCAAGATTTGGTGAAAAAATATTTGCTGGTATTTCGGAAACTCGTTATTTCTTAGAAGCTTGGCAACCCTCTCAATGAAAATGCTTTTCCACAGTCTGTGCCTAGGGCTACTTGAAGAGGAAACAAACCATAGAGACAAATCTGAGAACTCCTTCATTTTGTCAAGTTTCAAAGAGCTACTACAAACCATGTTGGATTTAGAGTTCCAAATTCATCTATCTATATAGGAGAGAACAGAGGGAAACCTAAATATAAAAACTGCTACTGTACACGAACGCTTCAACCTAGAAGAACTAAATTTGGTGAGCCATGTGGGATTTGTGTACTGATCATTACCACCAAGTATCAACAAGATTGTGTGAAAAAATATTTGCTGGTATTTCGGAAACGCGTTGTTTCTTAGAAGCTTGGCAACCCATCTCAATGAAAGTGCTTTCCACAGTCTGTGCCTAGGGCTACTTGAAGAGGAAACAATCCATAGAGAGAAACCTGAGAACTGCTTTGTTTTGTCAAGTTTCAAAGAGCTACTACAAACCATGTTGGATTTAGAGTTCCAAATTCATCTATCTATATAGGAGAGAACAGAGGAAAACCTAAGTATAAAAACTGCTACTGTAGACGAACGCTTCAACCTAGAAGAACAAAATTTGGTGAGCCAAGTGGGATTTGTGTACTGATCATTACCACCAAGTATCATCAAGATTGGGTGAAAAAATATTTGCTGGTATTTCGGAAACTCGTTATTTCTTAGAAGCTTGGCACCCCTCTCAATGAAAGTGCTTTTCCACAGTCTGTGCCTAGGGCTACTTGAAGAGGAAACAAACCATACAGACAAATCTGAGACCTCCTTTATTTTGTCAAGTTTCAAAGAGCTTCTACAAACCATGTTGGATTTAGAGTTCCAAATTCATCTATCTATATAGGAGAGAACAGAGAGAAAAATAAATATAAAAACTGCTACTGTAGACGAACGCTTCAATCTAGAAGAACAAAATTTGGAGAGCCAAGTGGGATTTGTGTACTGATCATTACCACCAAGTATCAACAAGATTGTGTGAAAAAATATTTGCTGGTATTTCGGAAACTCGTTATTTCTTAGAAGCTTGGGAACCCCTCTCAATGAAAGTGCTTTTCCACAGTCTGTGCCTGGGGCTACTTGAAGAGGAAACAAACCATAGCGACAAAACTGAGAACTCCTTTATTTTGTCAAGTTTCAAAGAGCTACTACAAACCCATGTTGGATTTAGAGTTCCAAATTCATCTTTCTATATAGGAGAGAACAGAGGGAAACCTAAATATAAAAACTGCGACTGTAGACGAACGCTTCAACCTAGAAGAACAAAATTTGGTGAGCCAAGTGGGATTTGTGTACTGATCTTTAGCAACAAGTATCATCAAGATTGGGTGAAAAAATATTTGCTGCTATTTCGGAAACTAGTTATTTCTTAGAAGTTTGGCAACCCCTCTCAATGAAAGTGCTTTACCACAGTCTGTGCCTAGGGCTACTTGAAGAGAAAACAAACCATAGAGACAAAACTGAGAACTCCTTTATTTTGTCAAGTTTCAAAGAGCTACTACAAACCATGTTGGATTTAGAGTTCCAAATTCATCAATTTATATGGGAGAGAACAGAAGGAAACCTAAATACAAAAATTGCTACTGTAGACGAACGTTTCAACCTAGAAGAATAAAATTTGGGGAGCCAAGTGGGATTTGTGTACTGATCATTACCACCAAGTATCATCAAGATTGGGTGAAAAAATATTTGCTGGTATTTCGGAAACTCGTTATTTCTTAGAAGCTTGGCAACCCATCTCAATGAAAGTGCTTTTCCACAGTCTGTGCCTAGGGCTACTTGAAGAGGAAACAAACCATAGAGACAAATCTGAGAACTCCTTCATTTTGTCAAGTTTCAAAGAGCTACTACAAACCATGTTGGATTTAGAGTTCCAAATTCATCTATCTATATAGGAGAGAACAGAGGGAAACCTAAATATAAAAACTGCTAATGTAGACGAATGCTTCAACCTAGAAGAACAAAAATTTTGTAAGCCAAGTGGGATTTGTGTACTGATCATTACCACCAAGTATCATCAAGATTGGGTGAAAAAATATTTGCTGGTATTTCGGAAACTCGTTATTTCTTAGAAGCTTGGCAACCCCTCTCAATGAAAGTGCTTTTCCACAGTCTGTGCCTAGGGCTACTTGAAGAGGAAACAAACCATAGAGAAAATCTGAGACCTCCTTTATTTTGTCAAGTTTCAAAGAGCTACTACAAACCATGTTGGATTTAGAGTTCCAAATTCATCTATCTATATTGGAGAGAACAGAGAGAAACCTAAATATAAAAACTGCTACTGTAGACAAACGCTTCAACCTAGAAGAACAAAATTTTTTGAGCCAAGTGGGATTTGTGTACTGATCATTACCTCCAAGTATCAACAAGATTGTGTGAAAAAATATTTGCTGGTATTTCGGAAACTCCTTATTTCTTAGAAGCTTGGCAACCCATCTCAATGAAAGTGCTTTTCCACAGTCTGTGCCTAGGGCTACTTGAAGAGGAAACAAACCATAGAGACAAAACTGAGAACTCCTTTATTTTGTCAAGTTTCAAAGAGCTACTACAAACCATGTTGGATTTAGATTTCCAAATTCATCTATCTATATAGGAGAGAACAGAGGGAAACCTAAATATAAAACTGCTACTGTAGACGAACGCTTCAACCTAGAAGAACAAAATTTGGTGAGCCAAGTGGGATTTGTGTACTGATCATTACCACCAAGTATCATCAAGATTGGGTGAAAAAATATTTGCTGGTATTTTGGAAACTCGTTATTTCTTAGAAGCTTGGCAACCCATCTCAATGAAAGTGCTTTCCACAGTCTGTGCCTGGGGCTACTTGAAGAGGAAACAAACCATAGCGACAAAACTGAGAACTCCTTTATTTTGTCAAGTTTCAAAGAGCTACTACAAACCATGTTGGATTTAGAGTTCCAAATTCATCTTTCTATATAGGAGAGAACAGAGGGAAACCTAAATATAAAAACTGCTACTGTAGACGAACGCTTCAACCTAGAAGAAAAAAAATTGGTGAGCCAAGTGGGATTTGTGTACTGATCATTAGCAACAAGTATCATCAAGATTGGGTGAAAAAATATTCGCTGGTATTTCGGAAACTCGTTATTTCTTAGACGCTTGGCCACCCCTGTCAATGAAAGTGCTTTTACACAGTCTGTGCCTAGGGCTACTTGAAGAGGAAACAATCCATAGAGACAAATCTGAGAACTCCTTTATTTTGTCAAGTTTCAAAGAGCTACTACAAACCATGTTGGATTTAGAGTTCCAAATTCATCTATCTATATAGGAGAGAGCAGAGGGAAACCTAAATATAAAAACTGCTACTGTAGACGAACGCTTCAACCTAGAAGAACAAAATTTGGTGAGCCAAGTGGGATTTGTGTACTGACCATTAGCACCAAGTATCATCAAGATTGGGTGAAAAAATATTTGCTGGTATTTTGGAAACTCGTTATTTCTTAGAAGCTTGGCAACCCCTCTCAATGAAAGTGCTTTTCCACAGTCTGTGCCTGGGGCTACTTGAAGAGGAAACAAACCATAGCGACAAAACTGAGAACTCCTTTATTTTGTCAAGTTTCAAAGAGCTACTACAAACCATGTTGGATTTAGAGTTCCAAATTCATCTTTCTATATAGGAGAGAACAGAGGGAACCCTAAAAATAAAAACTGCTACTGTAGATGAACGCTTCAACCTAGAAGAACAAAATTTGGTGAGCCAAGTGGGATGTGTGTACTGATCATTACCACCAAGTATCATCAAGATTGGGTGAAAAAATATTTGCTGGTATTTCGGAAACTCGTTATTTCTTAGAAGCTTGGCAACAGCTCTCAATGAAAGTGCTTTTCCACAGTCTGTGCCTAGGGCTACTTGAAGAGGAAACAAACTGTAGAGACAAACCTGAGAACTCCTTTATTTTGTCAAGTTTCAAAGAGCTACTACAAACCATGTTGGATTTAGAGTTCCAAATTCATCTATCTATATAGGAGAGAACAGAGGGAAACCTAAATATAAAAACTGCTACTGTAGACGAACGCTTCAACCTAGAAGAACAAAATTTGGTGAGCAAAGTATGATTTTTGTACTGATCATTACCACCAAGTATCATCAAGATTGGGTGAAAAAATATTTGCTGGTATTTCGGAAACTCGTTATTTCTTAGAAGCTTGGCAACCCCTCTCAATGAAAGTGCTTTTCCACAGTCTGTGCCTAGGGCTACTTGAAGAGGAAACAAACCATAGAGACAAATTTGAGAACTCCTTTATTTTGTCAAGTTTCAAAGAGCTACTACAAACTATGTTGGATTTAGAGTTCCAAATTCATCTATCTATATAGGAGAGAACAGAGGGAAACCTAAATATAAAAACTGCTAATGTAGACGAATGCTTCAACCTAGAAGAACAAAATTTTGTAAGCCAAGTGGGATTTGTGTACTGATCATTACCACCAAGTATCATCAAGATTGGGTGAAAAAATATTTGCTGGTATTTCGGAAACTCGTTATTTCTTAGAAGCTTGGCAACCCCTCTCAATGAAAGTGCTTTTCCACAGTCTGTGCCTAGGGCTACTTGAAGAGGAAACAAACCATAGAGAAAATCTGAGACCTCCTTTATTTTGTCAAGTTTCAAAGAGCTACTACAAACCCTGTTGGATTTAGAGTTCCAAATTCATCTATCTATATTGGAGAGAACAGAGAGAAACCTAAATATAAAAACTGCTACTGTAGACAAACGCTTCAACCTAGAAGAACAAAATTTGGTGAGCCAAGTGGGATTTGTGTACTGATCATTACCTCCAAGTATCAACAAGATTGTGTGAAAAAATATTTGCTGGTATTTCGGAAACTCCTTATTTCTTAGAAGCTTGGCAACCCATCTCAATGAAAGTGCTTTTCCACAGTCTGTGCCTAGGGCTACTTGAAGAGGAAACAAACCATAGAGACAAAACTGAGAACTCCTTTATTTTGTCAAGTTTCAAAGAGCTACTACAAACCATGTTGGATTTAGAGTTCCAAATTCATCTATCTATATAGGAGAGAACAGAGGGAAACCTAAATATAAAAACTGCTACTGTAGACGAACGCTTCAACCTAGAAGAACAAAATTTGGTGAGCCAAGTATGATTTTTGTACTGATCATTACCACCAAGTATCATCAAGATTGGGTGAAAAAATATTTGCTGGTATTTCGGAAACTCGTTATTTCTTAGAAGCTTGGCAACCCCTCTCAATGAAAGTGCTTTTCCACAGTCTGTGCCTAGGGCTACTTGAAGAGGAAACAAACCATAGAGACAAATTTGAGAACTCCTTTATTTTGTCAAGTTTCAAAGAGCTACTACAAACTATGTTGGATTTAGAGTTCCAAATTCATCTATCTATATAGGAGAGAACAGAGGGAAACCTAAATATAAAAACTGCTAATGTAGACGAATGCTTCAACCTAGAAGAACAAAATTTTGTAAGCCAAGTGGGATTTGTGTACTGATCATTACCACCAAGTATCATCAAGATTGGGTGAAAAAATATTTGCTGGTATTTCAGAAACTCGTTATTTCTTAGAAGCTTGGCAACCCCTCTCAATGAAAGTGCTTTTCCACAGTCTGTGCCTAGGGCTACTTGAAGAGGAAACAAACCATAGAGAAAATCTGAGACCTCCTTTATTTTGTCAAGTTTCAAAGAGCTACTACAAACCCTGTTGGATTTAGAGTTCCAAATTCATCTATCTATATTGGAGAGAACAGAGAGAAACCTAAATATAAAAACTGCTACTGTAGACAAACGCTTCAACCTAGAAGAACAAAATTTGGTGAGCCAAGTGGGATTTGTGTACTGATCATTACCTCCAAGTATCAACAAGATTGTGTGAAAAAATATTTGCTGGTATTTCGGAAACTCCTTATTTCTTAGAAGCTTGGCAACCCATCTCAATGAAAGTGCTTTTCCACAGTCTGTGCCTAGGGCTACTTGAAGAGGAAACAAACCATAGAGACAAAACTGAGAACTCCTTTATTTTGTCAAGTTTCAAAGAGCTACTACAAACCATGTTGGATTTAGAGTTCCAAATTCATCTATCTATATAGGAGAGAACAGAGGGAAACCTAAATATAAAAACTGCTACTGTAGACGAACGCTTCAACCTAGAAGAACAAAATTTGGTGAGACAAGTGGGATTTGTGTACTGATCATTACCACCAAGTATCATCAAGATTGGGTGAAAAAATATTTGCTGGTATTTCGGAAACTCGTTATTTCTTAGAAGCTTGGGAGCCCCTCTCAATGAAAGTGCTTTTCCACAGTCTGTGCCTGGGGCTACTTGAAGAGGAAACAAACCATAGCGACAAAACTGAGAACTCCTTTATTTTGTCAAGTTTCAAAGAGCTACTACAAACCATGTTGGATATAGAGTTCCAAATTTATCTTTCTATATTGGAGAGAACAGAGGGAAACCTAAATACAAAAACTGCTACTGTAGACGAACGCTTCAACCTAGAAGAACAAAATTTGGTGAGCCAAGTGGGATTTGTGTACTGATCATTAGCAAGAAGTATCATCAAGATTGGGTGAAAAAATATTCGCTGGTATTTCGGAAACTCGTTATCTTAGAAGCTTGGCAACCCCTCTCAATGAAAGTGCTTTTCCACAGTCTGTGCCTAGGGCTACTTGAAGAGGAAACAAACCATAGAGACAAATCTGAGACCTCCTTTATTTTGTCAAGTTTCAAAGAGCTACTACAAACAATGATTTATTTAGAGTTCCAAATTCATCTTTATATATAGGAGAGAACAGAGGGAAACCTAAATATAAAAACTGCTACTGTAGACGAACGCTTCAACCTAGAAGAACAAAATTTGGTGAGCCAAGTGGGATTTGTGTACTGACCATTAGCACGAAGTATCATCAAGATTGGGTGAAAAAATATTTGCTGGTATTTCGGAAACTCGTTATTTCTTGGAAACTTGGGAACCCCTCTCAATGAAAGTGCTTTTCCACAGTCTGTGCCTGGGGCTACTTGAAGAGGAAACAAACCATAGCGACAAAACTGAGAACTCCTTTATTTTGTCAAGTTTCAAAGAGCTACTACAAACCATGTTGGATTTAGAGTTCCAAATTCATCTTTCTATATAAGAGAGAACAGAGGGAAACCTAAATATAAAAACTGCTACTGTAGACGAACGCTTCAACCTAGAAGAACAAAATTTGGTGAGCCAAGTGGGATTTGTGTACTGATCATTAGCAACAAGTATCATCAAGATTGGGTGAAAAAATATTCGCTGGTATTTCGGAAACTCGTTATTTCTTAGAAGCTTGGCAACCCCTCTCAAAGAAAGTGCTTTTACACAGTCTGTGCCTAGGGCTACTTGAAGAGGAAACAAACCATAGAGACAAATCTGAGAACTCCTTTATTTTGTCAAGTTTCAAAGAGCTACTACAGACCATGTTGGATTTAGAGTTCCAAATTCATCTATCTATATAGGAGAGAGCAGAGGGAAACCTAAATATAAAAACTGCTACTGTAGACGAACGCTTCAACCTAGAAGAACAAAATTTGGTGAGCCAAGTGGGATTTGTGTACTGATCATTACCACCAAGTATCAACAAGATTGTGTGAAAAAATATTTGCTGGTATTTCAGAAACTCGTTATTTCTTAGAAGCTTGGCAACCCATCTCAATGAAAGTGCTTTCCAGAGTCTGTGCCTAGGGCTACTTGAAGAGGAAACAATCTATAGAGAGAAAACTGAGAACTGCTTTATTTTGTCAAGTTTCAAAGAGCTACTACAAACCATATTGGATTTAGAGTTCCAAATTCACCTATCTATATAGGAGAGAACAGAGCAAAACCTAAATATAAAAACTGCTACTGTAGACGAACGCTTCAACCTAGAAGAACAAAATTTGGTGAGCCAAGTGGGATTTGTGTACTGATCATTACCACCAAGTATCATCAAGATTGGGTGAAAAAATATTTGCTGGCATTTCGGAAACTCGTTATTTCTCAGAAGCTTGGCAACCCCTCTCAATGAAAGTGCTTTTCCACAGTCTGTGCCAAGGGCTACTTGAAGAGGAAACAAACCATAGAGACAAATCTGAGACCTCCTTTATTTTGTCAAGTTTCAAAGAGCTACTACAAACCATGTTGGATCTATTGTTCCAAATTCATCTATCTATATAGGAGAGAACAGAGGGAAACCTAAATATAAAAACTGCTACTGTAGACGAAAGCTTCAAACTAGAAGAACAAAATTTCGTGAGCCAAGTGGGACTTGTGTACTGATCATTACCACCAAGAATCATCAAATTTGGGTGAAAAAATATTTGCTGGTATTTCGGAAACTCGTTATTTCTTAGAAGCTTGCAACCCCTCTCAATGAAAGTGCTTTTCCACAGTCTGTGCCTAGGGCTACTTGAAGAGGAAACAAACCATAGAGACAAAACTGAGAACTCCTTTATTTTGTCAAGTTTCAAAGAGCTACTACAAACCATGTTGGATTTAGAGTTCCAAATTCATCTATCTATATAGGAGAGAACAGAGAGAAACCTAAATATAAAAACTGCTACTGTAGACGAACGCTTCAACCTAGAAGAACAAAATTTGGTAAGCCAAGTGGGATTTGTGTACTGATCATTACCACCAAGTATCAACAAGATTGTGTGAAAAATATTTGCTGGTATTTCGGAAAATCGTTATTTCTTAGAAGCTTGACAACCCATCTCAATGAAAGTGCTTTCCACAGTCTGTGCCTAGGGATACCTTAAAAGGAAACAAACCATAGAGACAAAACTGAGAACTCCTTTATTTTGCCAAGTTTCAAAGAGCTACTACAAACCATGTTGGACTTACAGTTAAAATTCATCTATCTATATAGGAGAGAACAGAGAGAAACCTAAATATAAAAACTGCTACTATAGATGAACGCTTCAACCTAGAAGAACAAAATTTGGTGAGCCAAGTGGGATTTGTGTACTGATCATTACCACCAAGTATCAACAAGATTGTGTGAAAAATATTTGCTGGTATTTCGGAAACTCGTTATTTCTTAGAAGCTTGACAACCCATCTCAATGAAAGTGCTTTCCACAGTCTGTGCCCAGGGCTACTTTAAAAGGAAACAAACCATAGAGACAAAACTGAGAACTCCTTTATTTTGCCAAGTTTCAAAGAGCTACTACAAACCATGTTGGATTTAGAGTTCCAAATTCATCTATCTATATACTAGAGAACAGAGGGAAACCTAAATATAAAAACTGCTACTGTAGACGAACGCTTCAACCTAGAAGAACAAAATTTGGTGAGCCAAGTGGAATTTGTGTAGTGATCATTACCACGAAGTATCATCAAGATTGGGTGAAAAAATATTTGCTGGTATTTTGGAAACTCGTTATTTCTTAGAAGCTTGGCAACCCCTCTCAATGAAAGTGCTTTTCCACAGTCTGTGGCTAGGGCTACTTGAAGAGGAAACAAACCATACAGAGAAAACTGAGAACTCCTTTATTTTGTCAAGTTTCAAAGTGCTACTGCAAACCACGTTGGATTTAGAGTTCCAAATTCATCTATCTATATAGGAGAGAACAGAGAGAAACCTAAATATAAAAACTGCTACTGTAGACGAACGCTTCAACCTAGAAGAACAAAATTTGGTGAGCCAAGTGGAATTTGTGTACTGATCATTACCACCAAGTATCATCAAGATAGGGTGAAAAAATATTTGCTGGTATTTCGGAAACTCGTAATTTCTTGGAACCTTTGCAATCTCTTTCAATGAAAGTGCTTTTCCACAGTCTGTGCCTAGGGCTACTTGAAGAGGAAACAAACCATAGAGACAAATCTGAGAACTCCTTTATTTTGTCAAGTTTCAAAGAGCTACTACAAACCTTGTTGGATTTAGAGTTCCAAATTCATCTATCTATATAGGAGAGAACAGAGAGAAACCTAAATATAAAAACTGCTACTGTAGATGAACGCTTCAACCTAGAAGAACAAAATTTGGTGAGGCAGGTGGGATTTGTGTACTGATCACTACCACCATGTATCATCAAGATTGGGTGAAGAAATATTTGCTGGTATTTCGGAAACTCATTATTTCTTAGAAGCTTGGCAACCAATCTCAATGAAAG